>NW_028187862.1:0-249000 GCF_964204655.1 Triturus cristatus | reverse complement strand
CGTGCTGGGGCTGGTGTTTCAGGGTTTTGGGCAGAGCAGTGGTGTTCGGGCAGTGTAGGGGGTCTTGCAGGGGGTGGTGTTTCAGGGTTTAGGGCATTGGTGTTCGGGCAGTGTAGGGGGTTATGCTGGGACTGGTGTTTCAGGGTTTAGGGCAGAGCAGTGGTGTTCGGGCAGTGTAGGAGGTTGTTCTGGGGCAGGTTTTTTAGGGTATAGGTCAGAGCAGTGGTGTCCGGGAAGTGTAGGGGGATGTGCAGGGGAGGTGTTTTAGGGTATAGGGCAGAGCAGTAGTGTTCGAGCAGGGTAGAGGGTCATGCTGGTGGTGTTTCAGGGTTTAGGGCAGTTGAGTGGTGTTTGGGTAGTGTACGGGGTCGTGCAGGGCATGGTGTTTCAGGGTTTAGGGCAGTGCAGTGGTGTTCAGGCAGTGTTGGGGGTGTTGCTGGGAGTGGTGTTTCAGTGTTTAGGGCATTGGTGTTCGGAAGGTGGAGGTGGTCTTGCTGGGGGAGGTGTTTCAGGGTTTAGGGCAGTGCAGTGGTGTTCGGGCAGTATAGGGGGTCCTGCTGGGGCTAGATTTTCAGGGTTTAGGGCAGTACAGTGGTGTTCGGGCAGTGTAGGCGGTCGTGATGGGGCAGGTGTTTCAGTGTTAGGGCAGAACAGTGGTGTTCGGGTAGAATAGGGGTTGATGCTGTGGGTGGTGTTTTAGGGCAATGCAGTGGTGTTCGGGCAGTGTAGGGCATTGTGCTGTGGGTGGTGTTTTAGGGTTTAGGGCAGTGCGGTGGTGTTCGGGCAGTGTAGGGGGTCGTGCTGTGGGTGGTGTTTCAGGGTTTAGGGCAGTGCAGTGGTGTTAGGGCAGTGTAGGCGGTCATGCTGGGGTGGTCTTTCAGGGTTTAGGGCAGTGCAGTGGTGTTCTGACATTGTAGGGGGTCATGCTGGGGGTGGTGTTGCAGGGTTTAGGTTAGTGCAGTGTTGTTCGGGCAGTGTAGGGGGTCGCGCTGGGGGTGGTGTTTTAGGGTTTAGGGCAGTGCAGTGGTGTTAGGGCAGTGTAGGGGGTCTTGCAGAGGGTGGTGTTTCAGGATTTAGGGCAGAGCAGTGGTGTTCGGGCAGTGTAGTGGGTCATGCTGGGACTGGTGTTTCAGGGTTTAGGGCAGTGCAGTGTTGTTCAGGCAGTGTAGGTGATCGTGCTGGGGCTCGTGTTTCAGGGTTTAGGGCAGTGCAGTGGTGTTCGGGCAGTGGAAAGGGTCATGCTGAGGCTGGTGTTTCAGGGTTTAGGGCAGTGCAGTGGTGTTCGGGGAATGTAGGAGGTTGTGCTGAGGCTGGTAATTCAGGGTTTAGAGCAGTGCAGTGGTGTTCTGGCAGTGTAGGGGGTCGTGCTGGGGCTGGTGTTTCAGGGTTTAGGGCAGTGCAGTGGTGTTCGGGCAGTGTAGGGGTCGTGATGGGGCTGGTTTTTCAGGGTGTAGGGCAGAGCAGTGGTGTTCGGGCAGTGTAGGGGGATGTGCTGGGGTAGTGTGTCAGGGTTTACGGCAGAGCAGTGGTGTTCGGGCAGTGTAGGGGTTGGTGCTGGGGGTGGTGTTTTAGGGTTTAGGGCAGTGCAGTGGTGTTCGGGCCGTGTAGGGGGTCGTGCTGTGGGTGGTGTTTCAGGGTTTAGGGCAGTGCAGTGTGTTCGGTCAGTGTAGGGGGTCGTGCTGGGGGTGGTCTTTCAGGGAATAGGGAGTGCAGTGGTGTTTGGGCATTGTAGGGGGTCATGCTGGGAGTGGTGTTGCAGGGTTTAGGGCAGTGCAGTGGTGTTCGGGCAGTGTAAAGGGTCTTGCAGGGGGTGGTGTTTCAGGGTTTAGAGCAGTGCAGTGGTGTTCGGGCAGTGCACAGAGTAGTGCTGGGGGTGTTGTTTTAGGGTTTAGGGCAGTGCAGTGGTGTTCGGGCAGTGTAGGGGGTCTTGAAGACAGTTGTGTTTCAGGGTTTAGGGCAGTGGTGTTCGGGCAGTGTAGAGGCTCGTGCTGGGGCTGGTGTTTCAGAGTTTAGGGCAATGCACTGGTGTTCGGGCAGTGTAGGGGGTCGTGCAGGGGCTGGTTTTTCAGGGTTTAGTGCAGTGGTGTTCGGGCAGTGTAGAGGGTCGTGCTGGGGCTGGTGTTTCAGGATTTAGGGCAGTGCAGTGGTGTTCGGGCAGTGTAGGGGGTCATTCTGCGGCAGGTGTTTTAGGGTTTAGGGAAGAGCAGTGGTGTTCGGGCAGTGTTGGTGGATGTGATGTGGTGCTGTTTTAGGGTATAGGGCAGAGCAGTGGTGTTCGAGCAGGGTAGAGGGTTGTGCTGGTGGTGTTTCCGGGTTTAGGGCAGTGCTGTGGTGTTCGGGCAGTGTAGGGGGTCGTGCTGTGGGTGGTGTTTCAGGGTTTAGGGCAGTGCAGTGGTGTTAGGGCAGTGTAGGCGGTCATGCTGGGGTGGTCTTTCAGGGTTTAGGGCAATGCAGTGGTGTTCGGACATTGTAGGGGGTCATGCTGGGGGTGGTGTTGCAGGGTTTAGGTTAGTGCAGTCGTGTTCAGGTAGTGTAGGGGGGTCGCGCTGGGGGTGGTGTTTTAGGATTTAGGGCAGTGCAGGGGTGTTTGGGCAGTGTAGGGGGTCTTGCAGAGGGTGGTGTTTCAGGGTTTAGGGTGGTGCAGTGGTGTTCGGGCAGTGTAGGTGGTCATGCTGGGGCTCGTGTTTCAGGGTTTAGGGCAGTGCAGTGGTGTTCGGGCTGTGGAGGGGGTCATGCTGAGGCTGGTGTTTCAGGGTTTAGGGCAGTGCAGTGGTGTTCTGGCAGTGTAGGGGGTCGTGCTGGGGCTGGTGTTTCAGGGTTTAGGGCAGTGCAGTGGTGTTCGGGCAGTGTAGGGGGTCGTGATGGGGCTGGTGTTTCAGGGTGTAGGGCCGAGCAGTGGTGTTCGGGCAGTGTAGGGGGATGTGCTGGGGTAGTGTGTCAGGGTTTACGGCAGAGCAGTGGTTTTCGGGCAGTGTAGGGGTTGGTGCTGGGGGTGGTGTTTTAAGGCAGTGCAGTGGTGTTCGGGCAGTGTAGGGCATTGTGCTGGGGGTGGTGTTTTAGGGTTTAGGGCAGTGCAGTGGTGTTCGGGCAGTGTAGGGGGTCGTGCTGTGGGTGGTGTTTTAGGGTTTAGGGCAGTGCAGTGTGTTCGGTCAGTGTAGGGGGTCGTGCTGGGGGTGGTCTTTCAGGGAATAGGGCAGTGCAGTGGTGTTTGGGCATTGTAGGGGGTCATGCTGGGAGTGGTGTTGCAGGGTTTAGGGCAGTTTAGGTTGTTCTGGGGCAGGTTTTTTAGGGTATAGGTCAGAGCAGTGGTGTCCGGGCAGTGTAGGGGGATGTGCGGGGGAGGTGTTTTAGGGTATAGGGCAGAGCAGTAGTGTTCGAGCAGGGTAGAGGGTCATGCTGGTGGTGTTTCAGGGTTTAGGGCAGTTGAGTGGTGTTTGGGTAGTGTACAGGGTCGTGCAGGGCATGGTGTTTCAGGGTTTAGGGCAGTGCAATGGTGTTCAGGCAGTGTTGGGGGTGTTGCTGGGGTTGGTGTTTCAGTGTTTAGGGCATTGGTGTTCGGGAAGTGGAGGTGGTCTTGCTGGGGGAGGTGTTTCAGGGTTTAGGGCAGTGCAGTGGTGTTTGGGCAGTATAGGGGGTCCTGCTAGGGCTAGATTTTCAGGGTTTAGGGCAGTACAGTGGTGTTCGGGCAGTGTAGGCGGTCGTGATGGGGCAGGTGTTTCAGTGTTAGGGCAGAACAGTGGTGTTCGGGTAGAATAGGGGTTGATGCTGTGGGTCGTGTTTTAGGGCAATGCAGTGGTGTTCGGGCAGTGTAGGGCATTGTGCTGTGGATGGTGTTTTAGGGTTTAGGGCAGTGCGGTGGTGTTCGGGCAGTGTAGGGGGTCGTGCTGTGGGTGGTGTTTCAGGGTTTAGGGCAGTGCAGTGGTGTTAGGGCAGTGTAGGCGGTCATGCTGGGGTGGTCTTTCAGGGTTTAGGGCAGTGCAGTGGTGTTATGACATTGTAGGGGGTCATGCTGGGGGTGGTGTTGCAGGGTTTAGGTTAGTGCAGTGGTGTTCGGGCAGTGTAGGGGGTCGCGCTGGGGGTGGTGTTTTAGAGTTTAGGGCAGTGCAGTGGTGTTTGGGCAGTGTAGGGGGTCTTGCAGAGTGTGGTGTTTCAGG
This sequence comes from Triturus cristatus, assembly GCF_964204655.1. Taxonomy (NCBI): domain Eukaryota; kingdom Metazoa; phylum Chordata; class Amphibia; order Caudata; family Salamandridae; genus Triturus; species Triturus cristatus. Next base: position 244,846 of record NW_028187862.1, on the reverse strand, counting down.
GTTTAGGGTAGTGCAGTGGTGTTCGGGCAGTGTAGGGGGTCATGCTGGGGCTGGTGTTTCAGGATTTACGGCAGTGCAGTGGTGTTCGGGCAGTGTAGTGGGTCATGCTGGGACTGGTGTTTCAGGGTTTAGGGCAGTGCAGTGTTCAGGCAGTGTAGGTGGTCGTGCTGGGGCTCGTGTTTCAGGGTTTAGGGCAGTGCAGTGCTGTTCGGGCAGTGGAGAGGGTCATGCTGAGGCTGGTGTTTCAGCGTTTAGGGCAGTGCAGTTGTGTTCGGGGAATGTAGGAGGTTGTGCTGAGGCTGGTAATTCAGGGTTTAGAGCAGTGCAGTGGTGTTCTGGCAGTGTAGGGGGTCGTGCTGGGGCTGGTGTTTCAGGGTTTAGGGCAGTGCAGTGGTGTTCGGGCAGTGTAGGGGTCGTGATGGGGCTGGTTTTTCAGGGTGTAGGGCAGAGCAGTGGTGTTCGGGCAGTGTAGGGGGATGTGCTGGGGTAGTGTGTCAGGGTTTACGGCAGAGCAGTGGTGTTCGGGCAGCGTAGGGGTTGGTGCTGGGGGTGGTGTTTTAGGGTTTAGGGCAGTGCAGTGGTGTTCGGGCAGTGTAGGGGGTCGTGCTGTGGGTGGTGTTTCAGGGTTTAGGGCAGTGCAGTGTGTTCGGTCAGTGTAGGGGGTCGTGCTGGGGGTGGTCTTTCAGGGAATAGGGAGTGCAGTGGTGTTTGGGCATTGTAGGGGGTCATGCTGGGAGTGGTGTTGCAGGGTTTAGGGCAGTGCAGTGGTGTTCGGGCAGTGTAAAGGGTCTTGCAGGGGGTGGTGTTTCAGGGTTTAGAGCAGTGCAGTGGTGTTCGGGCAGTGCACAGAGTAGTGCTGGGGGTGTTGTTTTAGGGTTTAGGGCAGTGCAGTGGTGTTCGGGCAGTGTAGGGGGTCTTGAAGACAGTTGTGTTTCAGGGTTTAGGGCAGTGGTGTTCGGGCAGTGTAGAGGCTCGTGCTGGGGCTGGTGTTTCAGAGTTTAGGGCAATGCACTGGTGTTCGGGCAGTGTAGGGGGTCGTGCAGGGGCTGGTTTTTCAGGGTTTAGTGCAGTGGTGTTCGGGCAGTGTAGAGGGTCGTGCTGGGGCTGGTGTTTCAGGATTTAGGGCAGTGCAGTGGTGTTCGGGCAGTGTAGGGGGTCATTCTGCGGCAGGTGTTTTAGGGTTTAGGGAAGAGCAGTGGTGTTCGGGCAGTGTTGGTGGATGTGATGTGGTGCTGTTTTAGGGTATAGGGCAGAGCAGTGGTGTTCGAGCAGGGTAGAGGGTTGTGCTGGTGGTGTTTCCGGGTTTAGGGCAGTGCTGTGGTGTTCGGGCAGTGTAGGGGGTCGTGCTGTGGGTGGTGTTTCAGGGTTTAGGGCAGTGCAGTGGTGTTAGGGCAGTGTAGGCGGTCATGCTGGGGTGGTCTTTCAGGGTTTAGGGCAATGCAGTGGTGTTCGGACATAGTAGGGGGTCATGCTGGGTGTGGTGTTGCAGGGTTTAGGTTAGTGCAGTGGTGTTCAGGTAGTGTAGGGGGTCGCGCTGGGGGTGGTGTTTTAGGGTTTAGGGCAGTGCAGGGGTGTTTGGGCAGTGTAGGGGGTCTTGCAGAGGGTGGTGTTTCAGGGTTTAGGGCGGTGCAGTGGTGTTCGGGCAGTGTAGGGGGCTTTGCTGGGGGTGGTGTTTTAGTGTTTAGGGCAGTGGTGTTCGGGAAGTGTAGGTGGTCTTGCTGGGGGTGGTGTTTCAGGGTTTAGGGCAGAGCAGTGGTGTCCGGGCAGTGTAGGGGGTCTTGCAGGAGGTGGTGTTTCAGGGTTTAGGGCAGTGGTGTTCGGGCAGTGTAGGGGGTCGTGCTGAGGCTGGTGTTTCAGGGTTTAGGGCAGAGCAGTGTTGTTCGGGCAGTGTAGGGGGTCGTTCTGGGGCAGGTGTTTTAGGATATAGGTCAGAGTAGTGGTGTTCGGGCAGTGTAGGGGGATGTGCGTGGTTGGTGTTTTAGGGTATAGGGCAGGGCAGTCGTGTTCGAGCAGGGTAGAGGGTCGTACTGGTGGTGTCTCAGGGTTTAGGGCAGTGCAGTGGGGTTCGGGCAGGGTAGGGGGTTCATGCAGGGTGTGGTGTTTCAGGGTTTAGGGCAGTGCAGTGGTGTTCAGGCAGTGTTGGGTGTTTTGCTGGGGGTGGTGTTTCAGTGTTTAGGGCAGTGGTGTTCGGGAAGTGTAGGTGGTCTTGCTGGGGGTGGTGTTTCAGGGTTTAGGGCAGTGCAGTGGTGTTCGGGCAGTATAGGGGGTCTTGCTGGAACTAGCGTTTCAGGGTATAGGTTAGTGCAGTGGTGTTCGGGCATTGTAGGGGGTTGTGATGGGGCTGGTGTTTCAGGGTTTAGGGCAGAGCAGTGTAGGGGTTGATGCTGTGGGTGGTGTTTTAGGGCAGTGCAGTGGTGCTTGGGCAGTGTAGGGCATTGTGCTGGGGGTGGTGTTTTAGGGTTTAGGGCAGTGCAGTGGTGTTCGGGCAGTGTAGGGGGTCTTGCTGTGGGTGGTGTTTCAGGGTTTAGGGCAGTGAAGTGGTGTTCGGGCAGTGTAGGCGGTCGTGCTGGGGGTGTTCTTTCATTGTTTAGGGTAGTGCAGTAGTGTTCGGGCATTGTAGGTGGTCATTCTGGGGGTGGTGTTGCAGGGTTGAGGTTAGCGCAGTGGTGTTCGGGCAGTGTAGAGGGTCTTGCAGGGGGTGGTGTTTCAGGGTTTAGAGCAGTGCAGTGGTGTTCGGCAGTGTAGGGGGTCGTGCTGGGGCTGGTGTTTCAGGGTTTTGGGCAGTGCAGTGGTGTTCGGGGAGTGGAGGGGGTCGTGCTGGGGCTAGTGTTTCAGGGTTTAGGGCAGTGCAGTGGTGTTCGGGCAGTGTAGGGGGTCATGCTGAGGGTGGTGTTTCAGGGTTTAGGGCAGTGCAGTGCAGTTCGGGCAGTGTATAGGGTTTTGCTGGGGCAGGTGTTTCAGGGTTTAGGGCAGTGCAGTGGTGTTCAGGCAGTGTAGGGGGTCGTGTTGGGGCTGGTGTTTCAGGGTTTAGGGCAGAGCAGTGGTGTTCAGGCAGTGTAGGGGGACGTGCTTGGGGTGGTGCTTCAGGGTTTAGGGCAGAGCAGTGGTGTTCGGGCAGTGTAGAGGGTTGTCCTGGGGGTGGTGTTTCAAGGTTTAGGCCTTTGCAGTGGTGTTCGGGCAGTGTAGGGGTTCGTGCAGGGGGTGGTGTTTTAGGGCAGAGCAGTGGTGTTCAGGCAGTGTTGGGGGTTTTCCTGGGGGTGGTGTTTCAGTGTTTGGGGCAGTCGTGTTTGGGCAGTGTAGTGGGTGTTGCTGGGGGTGGTGTTTCAGTGTTTATGGCAGTGCAGTGGTGTTCGGGCAGTGCAGGGGGTCGTGCAGGGAGTGGTGTTTCAGGTTTTAGGGCAGTGCAGTGGTGTTCGGGCAGTGTAGGGGTGTTGCTGGGGTTGGTGTTTCAGGGTTTAGGGCAAAGCAGTGGTGTTCGGGCAGTGTGGGGGGTCATGCTGGGGATGGTGTTTCAGGGTTTAGGGCAGTGCAGTGGTGTTCGGGAAGTGTAGGTGGTCTTGCTGGGTGTGGTGTTTCAGGGTTTAGGGCAGTGCAGTGGTGTTCGGGCAGTGTAGGGGGCTTTGCTGGGGGTGGTGTTTCAGTGTTTAGGGCAGTGGTGTTCGGGAAGTGTAGGTGGTCTTGCTGGGAGTGGTGTTTCAGGGTTTAGGGCAGAGCAGTGGTGTCCGGGCAGTGTAGGGGGTCTTGCAGGAGGTGGTGTTTCAGGGTTTAGGGCAGTGGTGTTCGGGCAGTGTAGGGGGTCGTGCTGGGGCTGGTGTTTCAGGGTTTAGGGCAGAGCAGTGTTGTTCGGGCAGTGTAGGGGGTCGTTCTGGGGCAGGTGTTTTAGGATATAGGTCAGAGTAGTGGTGTTCGGGCAGTGTAGGGGGATGTACGGGGTTGGTGTTTTAGGGTATAGGGCAGAGCAGTCGTGTTCGAGCAGGGTAGAGGGTCGTACTGGTGGTGTCTCAGGGTTTAGGGCAGTGCAGTGGTGTTCAGGCAGTGCTGGGTGTTTTGCTGGGGGTGGTGTTTCAGTGTTTAGGGCAGTGGTGTTCGGGAAGTATAGGTGGTCTTGCTGGGGGTGGTGTTTCAGGGTTTAGGGCAGTGCAGTGGTGTTCGGGCAGTATAGGGGGTCGTGATGGGGCTGGTGTTTCAGGGTTTAGGGCAGAGCAGTGTAGGGGTTGATGCTGTGGGTGGTGTTTTAGGGCAGTGCAGTGGTGCTTGGGCAGTGTAGGACATTGTGCTGGGGGTGGTGTTTTAGGGTTTAGGGCAGTGCAGTGGTGTTCGGGCAGTGTAGGGGGTCGTGCTGTGGGTGGTGTTTCAGGGTTTAGGGCAGTGAAGTGGTGTTCGGGCAGTGTAGGCGGTCGTGCTGGGGGTGGTCTTTCAGGGTTTAGGGTAGTGCAGTAGTGTTCGGGCATTGTAGGTGGTCATGCTGGGGGTGGTGTTGTAGGGTTTAGGTTAGCGCAGTGGTGTTTGGGTAGTGTAGGGGGTCTTGCAGGGGGTGGTGTTTCATGGTTTAGAGCAGTGCAGTGGTGTTCGGGCAGTGTAGGGGGTCATGCTGCGGCTGGTGTTTTTGTGTTTAGGGCAGAGCAGTGGTGTTCGGGCAGTATAGGGGGTCGTGCTAGGGCTGGTGTTTCATGGTTTAGGGCAGTGCAGTGGTGTTCGGGCAGTGTAGGGGGTCATTCTGGGGCTGGTGTTTCAGGGTTTAAGGCAGTGCAGTGTTGTTCAGGCAGTGCAGGGGGTCATGCTGGGGTGGTGTTTCAGGGTTTAGGGCAGTGCAGTGGTATTCATTCAGTGTTGGGGGTTTTGCTGGGGGTGGTGTTTCAGTGTTTAGGGCAGTGGTGTTTGGGCAGTGTAGGGGGTCTTGCTGGGGGTGGTGTTTCAGGGTTTATGGCAGTGCAGTGGTGTTCAGGCAGTGTAGGGTGTCATGTGGGGGGTGTTTCAGGGTTTAGGGCAGTGCAGTGGTGTTCGGGCAGTGTAGGGGGTCGTGCTGGGGCTGGTGTTTCATGGTTTAGGGCAGAGCACTGGTGTTCGGGCAGTGTAGGGGGGCGTGCTTGGGGTAGTGGTTCAGGGTTTAGGGCAGCGCAGTGGTGTTCGGACAGTGTAGGGGTTCGTGCTGGGGTGGTGTTTTAGGGCAGTGCAGTGGTGTTTGGCCAGTGTAGGCGGTCGTGTTGGGCGTGGTGTTTCAGGGTTTAGGGCAGTGCAGTGGTATTCGGGGATTGTAGGGGGTCGTGCTGGGGGTGGTGTTGCAGGTTTTAGGGCATTGCAGTGGTGTTCAGGCAATGTTGGGGGTTTTGCTGGGGGTGGTGTTTCAGTGTTTAGGGCAGTAGTGTTCGGGCAGTGTAGTGGGTCTTGCTGGGGGTGGTGTTTCAGGGTTTAGGGCAGTGCAGTGGTGTTAGGGCAGTGTGGGGGGTCATGCTGGGGATGGTGTTTCTGGGTTTAGGGCAGTGCAGTGGTGTTCGGGCAGTGTAGGTGGTCGTGCTTGGGCTCGTGTTTCAGGGTTTAGGGCAGTGCAGTGGTGTTCGGGCAGTGGAAGGGGTCGTACTGGGGCTGGTGTTTCAGGGTTTAGGGCAGTGCAGTGGTGTTCGGGCAGTGTAGGGGGTCATGCTGAGGCTGGCGTTTCAGGGTTTAGGGCAGTAGAGTGGTGATCGGGCAATTTTGGGGGTTTTGCTGGGAGTGATGTTTCAGTGTTAAGGGTACTGGTGCTCGGGCAGTGTAGGTGGTCTTGCTGGGGTGGTGTTTCAGGGTTTATGGCAGTTCAGTGGTGTTCAGGCAGTGTAGGTGGTAGTGCAGGGGGGTGGTGTTTAAGGGTTTAGGGCAGTGCAGTGGTGTTCGGGCAGTGTAGGAGGTTTTGCTGGGGGTGGTGTTTCAGGGTTTAGGGCAGTGCAGTGGTGTTCGGGCAGTGTAGGAGGTCTTGCTGGGGGTGGTGTTTCTGGTTTTAGGGCAGTGCAGAGGTGTTCGGGCAGTGTGGGTGGTCGTGCTGGGGATGGTGTTTCAGGGTTTAGGGCAGTGCAGTGCTGTTCGGGCAGTGTGGGGTCGTGCTGGGGCTGGTGTTTCAGGGTTTAGGGCAGTGCAGTGGTATTCGGGCAATGTAGGGGGTCGTGCTGGGGCTGGTGTGTCAGGGTGTGGGGCAGTGCAGTGCAGTGCTGTTCGGGGAGTGGAGGGTTCATGCTGGGGCTGGTGTTTCAGGGTTTAGGGCAGTGCAGTGGTTTTAGGGCAGTGTAGGGGGTCATGCTGATGGTGGTGTTTGAGGGTTTAGGGCAGTGCAGTGGTGTTCTGGCAGTGTAGGGGGTCGTGATGGGGCTGGTGTTTCAGGGTGTAGGGCAGAGCAGTGGTGTTCGGGCAGTGTAGGGGGATGTGCTGGGGTAGTGTGTCAGGGATTATGGCAGAGCAGTGGTGTTCGGACAGTGTAGGGGTTGGTGCTGAGACTGGTGTTTTAAGGCAGTGCAGTGGTGTTCAGGCAGTGTAGGGCATTGTGCTGGGGATGGTGTTTTAGGGTTTATGGCAGTGCAGTGGTGTTCGGGCAGTGTAGGGGGTCGTGCTGTGGGTGGTATTTCAGGGTTTAGGGCAGTGCAGTGGTGTTCGGGCAGTGTAGGGGGTCATGCTGGGGGTGGTCTTTCAGAGAATAGGGCAGTTCAGTGGTGTTTGGGCATTGTAGGGGGTCATGCTGGGGGTGGTGTTGCAGGGTTCAGGGCAGTGCAGTGTTGTTCGGGCAGTGTAGAGGGTCTTGCAGGGAGTTGTGTTTCAGGGTTTAGAGCAGTTCAGTGGTGTTCGGGCAGTGTACAGAGTCATGCTGGGGGTGTTGTTTTAGGGTTTAGGGCAGTGCAGTGGTGTTCTGGCAGTGTAGGGGGTCTTGCAGAGGGGTGGTGGTTCAGGGTTTAGGGCAGTGGTGTTCGGGCAGTGTAGGGGCTCGTGCTGGGGCTGGTGTTTCAGAGTTTAGGGCAATGCACTGGTGTTCGAGCAGTGTAGGGGGTCATGCAGGGGCTGGTGTTTCAGGGTTTAGGGCAGTGCAGTGGTGTTCGGGCAGTGTAGAGGGTCGTGCTGGGGCTGGTGTTTCAGGATTTAGGGCAGTGCAGTGGTGTTCGGGCAGTGTAGGGGGTCATGCTGGGACTGGTATTTCAGGGTTTAGGGCAGAGCAGTGGTGTTCGGGCAGTGTAGGGGGTCATTCTGGGGCAGGTGTTTTAAGGTTTAGGGAAGAGCAGTGGTGTTCGGGCAGTGTTGGTGGATGTGCTGGGGTGGTGTTTTAGGGTATAAGGCAGAGCAGTGGTTTTCGAGCAGGGTAGAGGGTTGTGCTGGTGGAGTTTCAGAGTTTAGGGCAGTGCTGTTGTGTTCGGGCAGGGTAGCGGGTCATGCAGGGGGTGGTGTTTCAGGGTTTAGGGCTGTAGAGTGGTGTTCGGGAAGTGTTGGGGGTTTGCTGGGAGTGGTGTTTCAGTGTTAAGGGCAGTGGTGTTAGGACAGTGTAGGTGGTCTTGCTGGGGATGATGTTTCAGGGTTTATGGCAGTGGTGTTCAGGCAGTGTAGGTGGTAGTGCAGGGGGTGGTGTTTCGTGGTTTAGGGCAGTGCAGTGGTGTTCGGGCAGTGTAGGAGGTCTTGCTGGGGGTGGTGTTTCTGGTTTTAGGGCAGTGCAGTGGTGTTCGGGCAGTGTGGGGGGTCGTGCTTGGGTTGCTGTTTCAGGGTTTAGGGCAGTGCAGTGGTGTTCGGGCAGTGTAGGGGGCCTTGCTGGGGCTGGTGTTTTAGGGTTTAGGGCAGTGCAGTGGTGTTCGGGCAGTGTGGGTGGTCGTGCTGGGGATGGTGTTTCAGGGTTTAGGGCAGTGCAGTGGTGTTCGGGCAGTGTGGGGTCGTGCTGGGGCCGGTGTTTCAGGGTTTAGGGCAGTGCAATGGTATTCGGGCAATGTAGGGGGTGGTGCTGGGGCTGGTGTGTCAGGGTTTTGGGCAGTGCAGCGCTGTTCGGGGAGTGGAGGGTTCATGCTGGGGCTGGTGTTTCAGGGTTTAGGGCAGTGCAGTGGTGTTACGGCAGTGTAGGGGTCATGCTGAGGGTGGTGTTTCAGGGTTTAGGGCAGTGCAGTGGTGTTCGGGCAGTGTAGGGGGTTGTGTTGGGGCTGGTGTTTCAGGGTTTAGGGCAGAGTAGTGGTGTTCGGGCAGTGTAGGGGGACGTGCTTGGGGTGGTGTTTCAGGGATTAGGGCAGAGCAGCGGTGTTCGGGCATTGTAGGGGTCTTCCTGGGGGTGGTGTTTCAGGGCTTAGCAGTGGTGTTCGGGCAGTGTAGGTGTTCGTGCAGGGGGTGGTGTTTTAGAGCAGTGCAGTGGTGTTTGGGCAGTGTAGGGGTAGTGCTGGCGGTGGTATTTTAGGGTTTAGGGCAGTGCAGTGGTGTTTGGGCAAGGTAGGGGGTCATGCTGTGGGTGGTGTTTCAGGGTTTAGGGCAGTGCAGTGGTGTTCGGGCAGTGTAGGCGGTTGTGCTGGGAGTGGTGTTTCAGAGTTTAGGGCAGTGCAGTAGTGTTCAAGCAGTGTAGGGGGTCGTACTGGGGCTGGTGATTCAGAGTTTAGGGCAGTGCACTGTGTTCGGACAGTGTAGGGGGTATTGCTGGGGCTAGTGTTTCAGGGTTTAGGGCAGTGCAGTGGTGTTCGGGCAGTGTAGGTTATCTTGCAGGAGGTGGTGTTTCAGGGTTTAGAGCAGTGCAGTGGTGTTCGGGCAGTGTAGGGGCTCATGCTGCGGCTGGTGTTTCAGTGTATAGGGCAGAGCAGTGGTGTTCGGGCAGTATAGGGGGTCGTGCAGGGACTGGTGTTTCATGGTTTAGGGCAGTGCAGTGGTGTTCGGGCAGTGTAGGGGGTCTTGCAGAGGGTGGTGTTTCAGGATTTAGGGCAGTGGTGTTAGGGCAGTGTAGGGGCTCGTGCTGGGGTTGGTGTTTCAGAGTTTAGGGCAATGCACTGGTGTTCGGGCAGTGTAGGGGGTCATGCTGGGGCTGGTGTTTCAGGGTTTAGGGCAGTGCAGTGGGGTTCGGGCAGTGTACAGGGTCGTGCTGGGGTTATTGTTTTAGGGTTTAGGGCAGTGCAGTGGTGTTCGGGCAGTGTAGGGGGTCTTGCAGAGGGTGGTGTTTCAGGGTTTAGGGTAGTGGTGTTCGGGCAGTGTAGGGGCTCGTGCTGGGGCTGGTGTTTCAGAGTTTAGGGCAATGCACTGGTGTTCGGGCAGTATAGGGGGTCGTGCAGGGGCTGGTGTTTCAGGGTTTAGGGCAGTGCAGTGGTGTACGGGCAGTGTAGAGGGTCGTGCTGGGGCTGGTGTTTCAGGATTTAGGGCAGTGCAGTGGTGTTCGGGCAGTGTAGGGGGTCATGCTGGGACTGGTGTTTCAGGGTTTAGGGCAGAGCAGTGGTGTTCGGGCAGTGTAGGGGGTCATTCTGGGGCAGGTGTTTTAGGGATTAGGGAAGAGCAGTGGTGTTCGGGCAGTGTTGGTGGATGTGCTGGGGTGGTGTTTTAGGGTATAGGGCAGAGCAGTGGTGTTCGAGCAGGGAAGAGAGTTGTGCTGGTGGTTTTTCAGGGTTTAGGGCAGTGCTGTGGTGTTCGGGCAGGGTAGCGGGTCATGCAGGGGGTGGTGTTTCAGGGTTTAGGGCAGTAGAGTGGTGTTCGGGCAGTGTTGGGGGTTTTGCTGGGAGTGGTGTTTCAGTGTTAAGGGCAGTGGTGTTTGGGCAGTGTAGGTGGTCTTGCTGGGGGTGATGTTTCAGGGTTTATGGCAGTGCAGTGGTGTTCAGGCAGTGTAGGTGGTAGTGCAGGGGGGTGGTGTTTCAGGGTTTAGGGCAGTGCAGTGGTGTTCGGGCAGTGTAGGAGGTCTTGTTGGGGGTGGTGTTTCTGGTTTTAGGGCAGTGCAGTGGTGTTCGGGCAGTGTGGGGGGTCGTGCTCGGTTGGTGTTTCAGGGTTTATGGCAGTGCAGTGGTGTTCGGGCAGTGTAGGGGGTCTTGCTGGGGCTGGTGTTTTAGGGTTTAGGGCAGTGCAGTGGTGTTCGGGCAGTGTGGGTGGTCGTGCTGGGGATGGTGTTTCAGGGTTTAGGGCAGTGCAGTGGTGTTCGGGCAGTGTGGGGTCGTGCTGGGTCTGGTGTTTCAGGGTTTGGGGCAGGGCAGTGGTATTCGGGCAATGTAGGGGGTTGTGCTGGGGCTGGTGTGTCAGGGTTTTGGGCAGTGCAGTATTGTTCGGGGAGTGGAGGGTTCATGCTGGGGCTGGTGTTTCAGGGTTTAGGGCAGTGCAGTGGTGTTAGGGCAGTGTAGGGGGTCATGCTGAGGGTGGTGTTTCAGGGTTTAGGGCAGTGCAGTGTTGTTCGGGCAGTGTAGGGGTTTTTGCTGGGGCTGGTGTTTCAGGGTTTAGGGCAGAGCATTGGTGTTTGGGCAGTGTAGGGGGACGTGCGTGGGGTGGTGTTTCAGGGTTTAGGGCAGAGCAGTGGTGTTCGGGCATTGTAGGGGGTCATTCTGGGGGTGGTGTTTCAGGGCTGAGCAGTGGTGTTCGGGCAGTGTAGGGGTTCATGCAGGGGGTGGTGTTTTAGAGCAGTGCAGTGGTGTTTGGGCAGTGTAGGGGGTAGTGCTGAGGGTGGTATTTTAGGGTTTAGGGCAGTGCAGTGGTGTTTGGGCAAGGTATGGGGTCATGCTGTGGGTGGTGTTTCAGGGTTTAGGGCAGTGCAGTGGTGTTCAGGCAGTGTAGGCGGTTGTGCTGGGAGGGGTGTTTCAGGGTTTAGGGCAGTGCAGTGGTGTTGAGGCAGTGTAGGGGGTCATACTGGGGGTGGTGTTTCAGGTTTTAGGGCAGTGCAGTGGTGTTCGGGCAGTGTAGGGGGTCGTGCTGGGGCTGTTGATTCCCAGTTTAGGGCAGTGCACTGGTGTTCGGACAGTGTAGGGGGTATTGCTGGGGCTGGTGTTTCAGGGTTTAGGGCAGTGCAGTGGTGTTCGGGCAGTGTAGGTTATCTTGCAGGAGGTGGTGTTTCAGGGTTTAGAGCAGTGCAGTGGTGTTCGGGCAGTGTAGGGGCTCATGCTGCGGCTGTTGTTTCAGGGTTTAGGGCAGAGCAGTGGTGTTGGACTTGGCCCTTTTTGCAGGGTCATTCCTAAACTTTTTGACTCCCTCCTGTATTTTTTCTGACCTGGTGTTGGCTGTTTTATGACTCTGGGCACCTTACCACTGCTGATCAGTGCTAAGGTGCATATGCTCTCCGTATGGTAAAATGTATTATGTGAATTGACTTCCATGTTTGGCTATTTGGTTTACTATCAGTCCCTAGTAGAGTGCACCAGGGGTGCCAAGGGCTTGTATATCCAAATTCTGCTAGTAGGCTTGCAGCACTGGTTGTGCCACCCACAGAAGCAGCCTGGTAAAATGTGTCTAAGGTCTGCCATTGCAGAACCTGCATGCGGTCTGGTACTGTCATGCTGACTGGGCAAGTGTCCCCACTTGCCAGTCCCTAAACCTTCCCTTACCTTCATGTTAGTCACCCCTAAGGTAGGCCCCAGGGCAGGGTGCATTGTAAGGATAAGGTAGGACATGCCCTGAGGTGTGTGGCATGTCCTAATAGTAAATTACAGCCATTTTCGTTTTTCACTATTGAAGGCTACCTGCTCTTCATAGGCCAGAATGGGCTGCTGGAATTACTATTATTATTATTATTAGAAATTTTTATAGAGCGCGTAGTCACCCTGAGGTATCCCAGCGCTAAGGATCCCACGCTGTAGTCCCAGTGGACTCAGAGAGCATGGTAGAAAGTCAAGTTTAGTATGCCTGAACTCAGAATAATAAAATACTTCTTTTAGTAAAGTTTATTTTAATATCCTGTGTTTGTAAATACTACTTTTAGAAAGTTAGTATTTCCTGACCTGGCCATTTCAGTCCGCCTCTGCTGTGTGTGTGTGTTCTGCCTAGTAACAGTAAAGGAGCAGGGCTGGGGAATTCCAGGAGACAGGCTGGCTGCCAGGTGGTGCGTAGAGAGATTACACCAGGATGGGTGGGAAGAGTACACCTTTGACTCTGAATAGACCTGTGCTCTGCCGCCACAATGCCAGCTCCGCCCCCTGTGGAGCGGCTGATGTCTCTGCCCTGCTGCTGAAAGGAAAGAGCAGAGTCACCACAACAAAGTGCTCCAAAACTGGACTGAGCCAGGCCCAGGCCCCCTGGCGACAAAGAACAAAAGAATTGTGCTATAAAAGAAGGAGCCCTGCTCCTAAGAAATCAGATCCTGATTGAACCATGAAGGAACTCTGCCTGACTAGAAGGACCTGGAAGAAGCTGAAGGAGGAGTAACTTTCCCTGACCTGGGGGATTGGCCTGCAGTTGGTGCCTTGCTGAGAAAGGAGAGGAAAAGACTGAAAGAGACTTTGCACTTTGTTCTTCAACTATCTCCAAGGGCTTGGAAGAAGAGCTTGCCCCCTGAACTGAGTCCCAGGACCATTGGAATCATCTGCCTTCAAAAATTGAGTTGCCTGGACGATCTGTGCTTGTTTCCCGCTGGATTTGGCCCCAGTACGCCTCGTACACCATCCGGCGCGAAGCCGTGTCTTTGTCGCCCGGCACCGTGCGTCTACGCTGATCCAAAAGCGTTAGTATGCGCCGTATCCCTCCCGGCCGCATTGCACCTAACCTTCCCCGCTGATTCGAGACGTACATCACTGGCTGCCGAACCCTGTACGCCGGACCCAAGTTCCATCGTCCCGCAGGTACGGTCCGTACGCTGCTAACGTACTGCACCGTGCCGTACTCAGAGCCGAGAAGCCGCAGTACGCTGATCCTCCCCGTACGCTGTACAGCACCAAGAAGTGTCGCCGCCTATCCGCACCGAAGGTACGGCTCGAATTCAGAACGCCAAGGACTATGCAAGCTGATCCGGGCCATCCGCACGTATCCCTGAAGGTCCCGTACCAATGCCTCGTCCCGACGCCACGACCCGACCAGCATCTGAATACGCTGCCGAACTACGACCCGGACCCATCAACTTGTCCCGCACTGTCTGTCGCGGACCCCACGAACTTAAGGTACTTTGTTCTGTTCGCACCGCAGCGTGCGCGTCACGGACCCCCGGAGTCCGCACCGATTGTTTGACTCGTACTTTCCTTGTTTTTAATGCGGACGAGTCGCACACCCAGGTACGAACCGTACAAAGCCTGAAAAGAAGCCTATTTTTGCATTTTAAGCCTTTTTACAAGAACATTGAACTTTGAAATATTACTGTGGTCATTTCTAATCGTTATTCTGGTCTTGTGCTAAGCCTTATATAAAGAAACCTATTTTTGATATAACCTTGACTGGTGTCCATTTGTGGTGTGTCATTGCATTACTGTATGTGTTCACAAATGCTTAACCTATGACACCCTGAGAATAGTCTTGACTGCTTGTGCCACACTACCTAAAGGGTGAGCAGGGGTTATTGGAAAGGGTGATCCCCTTACTCTGACTTAGAATTGAGAGTCCCTGCTTGTCGCAAGTGCATACCTGTGCCAACTAGAGACCCCCATTTCTAACAAGTGGTGTTCGGGCAGTATAGGGGGTCGTGCTCGGGCTGGTGTTTCATGGTTTAGGGCAGTGCAGTGGTGTTTGGGCAGTGTAGTGGGTCTTGCAGAGGGTGGTGTTTCAGGGTTTAGGGCAGTGGTGTTAGGGCAGTGTAGAGGCTCATGCTGGGACTGGTGTTTCAGGGCTTAGGGCAGTGCAGTGGTGTTCGGGCAGTGTGTGGTCGTGCTGGGGCTGGTGTTTCAGGATTTAGGGCAGTGCAGTTGTATTCGGGCAGTGTAGGGGGTCATGCTGGGGCTGATGTGTAAGGGTTTTGGGCAGTGCAGTGGTGTTCGGGCAGGGTAGGGGGTTTTGCTGGGGCTGGTGTTTCAGGGTTTAGGGCAGTGCAGTGGTGTTCGGGCAGTGTAGGGGGTTGTGTTGGGGCTGGTGTTTCAGGGTTTAGGGCAGAGCAGTGGTGTTCGGGCAGTGTAGGGGGACGTGCTTGGGGTGGTGTTTCAGGGTTTAGGGCAGAGCAGTGGTGTTTAGGCATTATAGGGGGTCGTCCTGGAGGTGGTGTTTCGGGGTTTAGGGCTTAGCAGTGGTGTTCGGGCAGTGCAGGGGTTCGTGCAGGGGGTGGTGTTTTAGGGCAGTGCAGTGGTGTTTGGGCAGTGTAGGGGTAGTGCTGGGGGTGGTATTTTAGGGTTTAGGGCAGTGCAGTGGTGTTTGGACAAGGTAGGCGGTCGTGCTCGGGGTGGTTTTTCAGGGTTTAGGGCAGTGCAGTTGTGTTCCGGCAGTGTAGGGGTCATACTGGGGGTGGTGTTTCAGGGTTTAGGGCAGTGCAGTGGTGTTCGGGCAGTGTAGGGGGTCGTGTAGGGGGCTGGTGTTTCAGGGTTTAGGGCAGTGCAGTGGTGTTTGGGCAGTGTAGGGGACCTTGCAGGAGGTGGTGGTTCAGGGTGTAGAGCAGTGCAGTGGTGTTCGGGCAGTGTAGTGGCTCATGCTGCGGCTGGTGTTTCATGGTTTAGGGCAGAGCAGTGGTGTTCGGGCAGTATAGGGGGTCATGCTGGGGCTGGTGTTTCATGGTCTATGGCAGAACAGTGGTGTTCGGGAAGTGTAGGGGGTCTTGCAGGGGTTGGTGTTTCAGGGTTTAGGGCAGTCGTGTTCGGGCAGTGTAGGGGGTCGTGATGGGGCTGGTGTTTCAGAGTTTAGGGTAGTGCACTGGTGTTCGGACATTGTAGGGGTAGTGCTGGGGCTGGTGTTTCAATGTTTAGGGCATTGCATTGGTGTTCGGGCAGTGTAGCGGGTTGTGCTGGGGCTGGTGTTTCAGGATTTAGAGCAGTGCAGTGGTGTTCGGGCAGTGTAGGGGGTCATGCTAGTGGTGTTTCAGGGTTTAGGGCAGTGCAGTGGTATTCGGGCAGGGTAGGGGGTCATGCAGGGGGTGGTGTTTCAGGGTTTAGGGCAGTGCAGTGGTGTTCAGGCAGTGTTGGGGATTTTGCTGGGGGTGGTGTTTCAATGTTTAGGGCAGTGGTGTTCGGGCAATGTAGGTGGTCTTGCTGGGGGTGGTATTTCAGGGTTTAGGGCAGTGCAATGGTGTTTGGGCAGTGTAGGAGGTCTTGCTGGGGGTAGTGTTTCATGGTGTAGGGCAGGGCAGTGGTGTTCGGGGAGTGTAGGGGTAGTGCTGGGGCTGGTGTTTCAGAGTTTAGGGCAGTGCAGTGGTGTTCAGGCAGTGTAGGGGGTCGTGCTGGGGCTGGTGTTTCAGGGTTTAGGGCAGAGCAGTGGTGTTTGGGCAGTGTAGGGGGACGTGCTTGTGGTGGTGTTTCAGGGTTTAGGGCAGAGCAGTGCTGTTCAGGCAGTGTAGGGGGTCATGCTGGGGGTGGTGTTTTAGGGTTTAGGGCTTTGCAGTCGTGTTCGGGCAGTGTAGGGTTTTGTGCTGGGGTGGTGTTTTAGGGCAGTGCAGTGGTGTTCGGGCAGTGTAGGGGGTCATACTGGAGGTGGGGTTTTAGGGTTTATGGCAGTGCAGTGGTGTTTGGGCAGTGTAGGGGGTCGTGCTCTGGGTGGTGTTACAGGGTTTAGTGCAGTGCAGTGGTGTTCGGGCAGTGTAGGTGGTTGTGCTGGTGCTGGTGTTTCAGGGCTTAAGGAAGTGCAGTGGTGTTCAGGCAGTGTAGAGGGTCGTGCTGGGTGGTGGTGTTGCAGGGTTTATGGCAGTGCAGTGGTGTTCGGGCAGTGTAGGGGGTCATGCTGCGGCTGGTGTTTCAGGGTTTATGGCAGAGCAGTGGTGTTTGGGCAGTGTAGGGGGACGTCCTTGTGGTGGTGTTTCAGGGTTTAGGACAGAGCAGGGCTGTTCAGGCAGTGTAGGGGGTCATGCTGGGGGTGGTGTTTTAGGGCAGTGCAGTGGTGTTCGGGCAGTGTAGGGGTCATGCTGGAGGTGGGGTTTTAGGGTTTATGGCAGTACAGTGGTGTTTGGGCAGTGTAGGGGGTCGTGCTCTGGGTGGTGATTCAGGGTTTAGTGCAGTGCAGTGGTGTTCGGTCAGTGTAGGTGGTCGTGCTGGTGCTGGTGTTTCAGGGTTTAGGGCAGTGCAGTGGTGTTCAGGCAGTGTAGAGGGTCGTGCTGGGTGGTGGTGTTGCAGGGCAGTGCAGTGGTGTTCGGGCAGTGTAGGGGGTCATGCTGGAGGTGGGGTTTTAGGGTTTATGGCAGTGCAGTGGTGTTTGGGCAGTGTAGGGGGTCGTGCTCTGGGTGGTGTTTCAGGGTTTAGTGCAGTGCAGTGGTGTTCGGGCAGTGTAGGTGGTCGTGCTGGTGCTGGTGTTTCAGGGTTTAGGGCAGTGCAGTGGTGTTCAGGCAGTGTAGAGGGTCGTGCTGGGTGGTGGTGTTGCAGGGTTTATGGCAGTGCAGTGGTGTTCGGGCAGTGTAGTGGGTCATGCTGCGGCTGGTGTTTCAGGGTTTATGGCAGAGCAGTGGTGTTTGGGCAGTGTAGGGGGACGTCCTTGGGGTGGTGTTTCAGGGTTTACGGCAGAGCAGTGGTGTTCGGGCAGTGTAGGGGGTCGTGCTGGAGCTGGTGTTTCAGGGTTTAGGGCAGTGCAGTGGTATTCAGGCAGTGTAGGGGGTCTGGCAGGAGGTGGTGTTTCAGGGTTTATGGCAGTGGTGTTCGGGCAGTGTAGGGGGTCGTGCTGGGGCTGGTGTTTCAGAGTTTAGGGCAGTGCACTGTTGTACGGGCAGTGTAGGGGGTCATGCTGGGGCTGGTGTTTCAGGGTTTAGGGCAGTGCAGTGTTGGTCGGGCAGTGCAGGGTGTCGTGCTGGGGGTGGTGTTTCAGTGTTTAGGGCAGTGGTGTTCGGGCAGTGAAAGGGGTCTTTCTGCGG
This sequence comes from Triturus cristatus, assembly GCF_964204655.1. NCBI lineage: Eukaryota > Metazoa > Chordata > Amphibia > Caudata > Salamandridae > Triturus > Triturus cristatus. The sequence continues at coordinate 228,024 of NW_028187862.1, read as the reverse complement.
GTGGTGTTTCAGGGTTTATGGCAGTGCAGTGGTGTTCGGGCAGAGTAGGGGGTCATACAGGGGGGTGGTCTTTCAGGGTTTAGGGCAGTGCAGTGCAGTGGTGTTCGGGCAGTCTAGGGGGTCTTGCTGGGAGTGGTGTTTCAGGGTTTCGGGCAGTGCAGTGGTGTTCGGGCAGTGTGGGGGGTCGTGCTGGGGATGGTGTTTCAGAGTTTAGGGCAGTGCAGTGGTGTTAGGGCAGTGTAGCGGGTCGTGTTGGGGCTAATGTTTCAGGATTTATGGCAGTGCAGTGCTGTTCGGGCAGTGTTGGGGGTCGTGCTGGGGTTGGTGTTTCAGGGTTAAGGGCAGTGCAGTGGTGTTCACGCAGTATAGGGGGTCATGCTGGGGCTGGTGTTTCAGGGTTTAGGGCAGTGTAGTGGTGTTCGGGCAGTGTAGAGGGTCGTGCTGGGTGGTGGTGTTGCAGGGTTTATGGCAGTGCAGTGGTGTTCGGGCAGTGTAGGGGGTCATGCTGCGGCTGGTGTTTCAGGGTTTATGGCAGAGCAGTGGTTTTTGGGCAGTGTAGGGGGACGTCCTTGTGGTGGTGTTTCAGGGTTTAGGACAGAGCAGGGCTGTTCAGGCAGTGTAGGGGGTCATGCTGGGGGTGGTGTTTTAGGGCAGTGCAGTGGTGTTCGGGCAGTGTAGGGGTCATGCTGGAGGTGGGGTTTTAGGGTTTATGGCAGTGCAGTGGTGTTTGGGCAGTGTAGGGGGTCGTGCTCTGGGTGGTGTTTCAGGGTTTAGTGCAGTGCAGTGGTGTTCGGGCAGTGTAGGTGGTCGTGCTGGTGCTGGTGTTTCAGGGTTTAGGGCAGTGCAGTGGTGTTCAGGCAGTGTAGAGGGTCGTGCTGGGTGGTGGTGTTGCAGTGCAGTGCAGTGGTGTTCGGGCAGTGTAGGGGGTCATGCTGGAGGTGGGGTTTTAGGGTTTATGGCAGTGCAGTGGTGTTTGGGCAGTGTAGGGGGTCGTGCTCTGGGTGGTGTTTCAGGGTTTAGTGCAGTGCAGTGGTGTTCGGGCAGTGTAGGTGGTCGTGCTGGTGCTGGTGTTTCAGGGTTTAGGGCAGTGCAGTGGTGTTCAGGCAGTGTAGAGGGTCGTGCTGGGTGGTGGTGTTGCAGGGTTTATGGCAGTGCAGTGGTGTTCGGGCAGTGTAGTGGGTCATGCTGCGGTTGGTGTTTCAGGGTTTATGGCAGAGCAGTGGTGTTTGGGCAGTGTAGGGGGACGTCCTTGGGGTGGTGTTTCAGGGTTTACGGCAGAGCAGTGGTGTTCGGGCAGTGTAGGGGGTCGTGCTGGAGCTGGTGTTTCAGGGTTTAGGGCAGTGCAGTGGTATTCGGGCAGTGTAGGGGGTCTGGCAGGAGGTGGTGTTTCAGGGTTTATGGCAGTGGTGTTCGGGCAGTGTAGGGGGTCGTGCTGGGGCTGGTGTTTCAGAGTTTAGGGCAGTGCACTGTTGTACGGGCAGTGTAGGGGGTCATGCTGGGGCTGGTGTTTCAGGGTTTAGGGCAGTGCAGTGTTGGTCGGGCAGTGCAGGGTGTCGTGCTGGGGGTGGTGTTTCAGTGTTTAGGGCAGTGGTGTTTGGGCAGTGAAAGGGGTCTTGCTGCGGGTGGTGTTTCAGGGTTTATGGCAGTGCAGTGGTGTTCGGGCAGAGTAGGGGGTCATACAGGGGGGTGGTGTTTCAGGGTTTAGGGCAGTGCAGTGCAGTGGTGTTCGGGCAGTCTAGGGGGTCTTGCTGGGAGTGGTGTTTCAGGGTTTAGGGCAGTGCAGTGGTGTTCGGGCAGTGTGGGGGGTCGTGCTGGGGATGGTGTTTCAGAGTTTAGGGCAGTGCAGTGGTGTTAGGGCAGTGTAGCGGGTCGTGTTGGGGCTAATGTTTCAGGGTTTATGGCAGTGCAGTGCTGTTCGGGCAGTGTTGGGGGTCGTGCTGGGGTTGGTGTTTCAGGGTTAAGGGCAGTGCAGTGGTGTTCACGCAGTGTAGGGGGTCATGCTGGGGCTGGTGTTTCAGGGTTTAGGGCAGTGTAGTGGTGTTCGGGCAGTGTAGAGGGTCGTGCTGGGGCTGGTGCTTCAGGGTTTAGGGCAGAGCAGTGGTGTTCAGGCAGTGTAGGGAGACGTGCTTGGGATGGTGTTTCAGGGTTTAGGGCAGTGCAGTGGTGTTCGGGCAGTGTAGGCGGTCGTGCTGGTGCTGGTGTTTCAGGGTTTAGGGCAGTGCAGTGGTGTTCAGGCAGTGTAGGGGGTCGTGCTGGGTGGTGGTGTTGCAGGGTTTAGGGCAGTGCAGTGGTGTTCGGGCAGCGTAGGCTGTCTTGCAAAGGGTGGTGTTTCATGGTTTAGATCAGTGTAGTGGTGTTCGGTCAGTGTAGTGGGTCGTGCTGGGGCTGGTGTTTCATGGTTTACGGCAGTGCAGTGGTGTTCGGGCAGTGTAGGGGGTCATGCTGGGGTTAGTGTTACAGGGTTTAGGGCAGTGCAGTGGTGTTTGGGCAGTGTAGGGGGTCTGGCAGGAGGTGGTGTTTCAGGGTTTATGGCAGTGGTGTTCGGGCAGTGTAGGGGGTCGTGCTGGGGCTGGTGTTTCAGAGTTTAGGGCAGTGCACTGGTGTTCGGGCAGTGAAGGGCGACATGCTGGGGCTGGTGTTTCAGGGTTTAGGGCATTGCAGTGTTGGCCGAGCAGTGCATGGGGTCGTGCTGGGGGTGGTGTTTCAGGGTTTAGGGCAGTGCAGTGGTGTTCGGGCAGTGTTGGGGGTTTTGCTGTGGGTGGTGTTTCAGGGTGTAGGGCAGTGCAGTGGTGTTCGGGCAGTGTTGGGGGTCTTGATGGGAGTGGTGTTTCAGGGTTTAGGACAGTGCAGTGGTGTTTGGGCAGTGTGGGGGGTCGTGCTGGGGATGGTGTTTCAGGGTTTAGGGCAGTGCAGTGGTGTTCGGGCAGTGTAGCAGGTCATGTTGGGGCTGGTGTTTCAGGGTTTAGGGCAGTGGTGTTCGGGCAGTGTAAGGGGTCTTGCTGTGGGTGGTGATTCAGGGTTTAGGGCAGTGCAGTGGTGTTCGGGCAGTGTAGGGGGTCTTGTTGGGAGTGGTGTTTCAGGGTTTAGGACAGTGCAGTGGTGTTTGGGCAGTGTGGGGGGTTGTGCTGGGGATGGTGTTTCAGGGTTTAGGGCAGTGCAGTGGTGTTCGGGCAGTGTAGCAGGTCATGTTGGGGCTGGTGGTTCAGGGTTTAGGGCAGTGCAGTGGTGTTCGGGCAGCGTAGGGGGTCGAGCTGGGGTTGGTGTTTCAGGGTTTAGGGCAGTGCAGTGGTCTTCGGGCAGTGTAGGGGGACATGCTGGGGCTGGTGTTTCAGGGTTTAGGGCAGTATAGTGGTGTTCAGGCAGTGTAGGAGGTCGTGCTGGGGCTGGTGCTTCAGGATTTAGGGCAGAGCAGTGGGGTTCAGGCAGTGTAGGGGGACATGCTTGGGATGGTGTTTCAGGGTTTAGGGCAGAGCAGTGGTGTACGGGCAGTGTAGGGTGTCGTGCTGGGGGTGGTGTTTCAGGGTTTAGGGTAGTGCAGTGTTGGTCGGGCAGTGCAGGGTGTCGTGCTGGGGTGGTGTTTCAGTGTTTAGGGCAGTGGTGTTCGGGCAGTGAAAGGGGTCTTGCTGCGGGTGGTGTTTCAGGGTTTATGGCAGTGCAGTGGTGTTCGGGCAGAGTAGGGGGTCATACAGGGGGGTGGTGTTTCAGGGTTTAGGGCAGTGCAGTGCAGTGGTGTTCGGGCAGTCTAGGGGGTCTTGCTGGGAGTGGTGTTTCAGGGTTTAGGGCAGTGCAGTGGTTTTCGGGCAGTGTGGGGGGTCGTGCTGGGGATGGTGTTTCAGAGTTTAGGGCAGTCCAGTGGTGTTAGGGCAGTTTAGCGGGTCGTGTTGGGGCTAATGTTTCAGGGTTTATGGCAGTGCAGTGCTGTTCGGGCAGTGTTGGGGGTCGTGCTGGGGTTGGTGTTTCAGGGTTAAGGGCAGTGCAGTGGTGTTCACGCAGTGTAGGGGGTCATGCTGGGGCTGGTGTTTCAGGGTTTAGGGCAGTGTAGTGGTGTTCGGGCAGTGTAGAGGGTCGTGCTGGGGCTGGTGCTTCAGGGTTTAGGGCAGAGCAGTGGTGTTCAGGCAGTGTAGGGAGACGTGCTTGGGATGGTGTTTCAGGGTTTAGGGCAGTGCAGTGGTGTTCGGGCAGTGTTGGCGGTCGTGCTGGTGCTGGTGTTTCAGGGTTTAGGGCAGTGCACTGGTGTTCGGACATTGTAGGGGTAGTGCTGGGGCTGGTGTTTCAATGTTTAGGGCATTGCATTGGTGTTCGGGCAGTGTAGCGGGTCGTGCTGGGGCTGGTGTTTCAGGATTTAGGGCAGTGCAGTGGTGTTCGGGCAGTGTAGGGGGTCATGCTAGTGGTGTTTCAGGGTTTAGGGCAGTGCAGTGGTATTCGGGCAGGGTAGGGGGTCATGCAGGGGGTGGTGTTTCAGGGTTTAGGGCAGTGCAGTGGTGTTCAGGCAGTGTTGGGGATTTTGCTGGGGGTGGTGTTTCAATGTTTAGGGCAGTGGTGTTCGGGCAATGTAGGTGGTCTTGCTGGGGGTGGTATTTCAGGGTTTAGGGCAGTGCAATGGTGTTCGGGCAGTGTAGGAGGTCTTGCTGGGGGTAGTGTTTCATGGTGTAGGGCAGGGCAGTGGTGTTCGGGGAGTGTAGGGGTAGTGCTGGTGTTTCAGAGTTTAGGGCAGTGCAGTGGTGTTCGGGCAGTGTAGGGGGTTTTGCTGAGGCGGGTGTTTCAGGGTTTAGGGCAGTGCAGTGGTGTTCAGGCAGTGTAGGGGGTCGTGCTGGGGCTAGTGTTTCAGGGTTTAGGGCAGAGCAGTGGTGTTAGGGCAGCGTAGGGGGTCTTGCAAAGGGTGGTGTTTCATGGTTTAGATCAGTGTAGTGGTGTTCGGTCAGTGTAGTGGGTCGTGCTGGGGCTGGTGTTTCATGGTTTACGGCAGTGCAGTGGTGTTCGGGCAGTGTAGGGGGTCATGCTGGGGTTAGTGTTACAGGGTTTAGGGCAGTGCAGTGGTGTTTGGGCAGTGTAGGGGGTCTGGCAGGAGGTGGTGTTTCAGGGTTTATGGCAGTGGTGTTCGGGCAGTGTAGGGGGTCGTGCTGGGGCTGGTGTTTCAGAGTTTAGGGCAGTGCACTGGTGTTCGGGCAGTGAAGGGCGACATGCTGGGGCTGGTGTTTCAGGGTTTAGGGCAGTGCAGTGTTGGCCGAGCAGTGCAGGGGGTCGTGCTGGGGGTGGTGTTTCAGGGTTTAGGGCAGTGCAGTGGTGTTCGGGCAGTGTTGGGGGTTTTGCTGTGGGTGGTGTTTCAGGGTGTAGGGCAGTGCAGTGGTGTTCGGGCAGTGTAGGGGGTCTTGATGGGAGTGGTGTTTCAGGGTTTAGGACAGTGCAGTGGTGTTCGGGCAGTGTGGGGGGTCGTGCTGGGGATGGTGTTTCAGGGTTTAGGGCAGTGCAGTGGTGTTCGGGCAGTGTAGCAGGTCATGTTGGGGCTGGTGTTTCAGGGTTTAGGGCAGTGGTGTTCGGGCAGTGTAAGGGGTCTTGCTGTGGGTGGTGATTCAGGGTTTAGGGCAGTGCAGTGGTGTTCGGGCAGTGTAGGGGGTCTTGTTGGGAGTGGTGTTTCAGGGTTTAGGACAGTGCAGTGGTGTTCGGGCAGTGTGGGGGGTCGTGCTGGGGATGGTGTTTCAGGGTTTAGGGCAGTGCAGTGGTGTTCGGGCAGTGTAGCAGGTCATGTTGGGGCTGGTGTTTCAGGGTTTAGGGCAGTGCAGTGGTGTTCGGGCAGTGTAGGGGGTCGAGCTGGGGTTGGTGTTTCAGGGTTTAGGGCAGTGCAGTGGTCTTCGGGCAGTGTAGGGGGACATGCTGGGGCTGGTGTTTCAGGGTTTAGGGCAGTATAGTGGTGTTCAGGCAGTGTAGGAGGTCGTGCTGGGGCTGGTGCTTCAGTGTTTAGGGCAGAGCAGTGGGGTTCAGGCAGTGTAGGAGGACATGCTTGGGATGGTGTTTCAGGGTTTAGGGCAGAGCAGTGGTGTACGGGCAGTGTAGGGTGTCGTGCTGGGGGTGGTGTTTCAGGGTTTAGGGTAGTGCAGTGGTGTTAAGGCAGTGTAGGGGTTCGTGCTGCGGGTGGTGTTATAGGGCAGTGCAGTGGTGTTCGGGCAGTGCAGGGGGTCGTGCTGGAGGTGGTGTTTCAGGGTTTAGGGCAGTGCAGTGGTGTTCGGGCAGTGTTGGGGATTTTGCTGGGGGTGGTGTTTCAGTGTTTTGGGCAGTGGTGTTCGGGCAGTGTAAGGGGTCTTGCTGTGGGTGGTGTTTCAGGGTTTATGGCAGTGCAGTGGTGTTCAGGCAGAGTAGGGGGTCATACAGGGGGGTGGTGTTTCAGGGTTTAGGGCAGTGCAGTGGTGTTCGGGCAGTGTAGGGGGTCTTGCTGGGAGTGGTGTTTCAGGGTTTAGGGCAGTGCAGTGGTGTTCGGGCAGTGTGGGGGGTCGTGCTGGGGATGGTGTTTCGGGGTTTAGGGCAGTGCAGTGGTGTTCGGGCAGTGTAGCGGGTCGTGTTGGGGCTGGTGTTTCAGGGTTTAGGGCAGTGCAGTGGTGTTCGGGCAGTGTAGGGGGTCATGCTGGGGCTGGTGTTTCAGGGTTTAGGGCAGTGTAGTGGTGTTCAGGCAGTGTAGGGGGTTGTGCTGGGGCTGGTGCTTCAGGGTTTAGGGCACAGCAGTGGGGTTCAGGCAGTGTAGGGGGACGTGCTTGGGATGGTGTTTCAGGGTTTAGGGCAGAGCAGTGGTGTTCGGGCAGTGTAGGGTGTCGTGCTGGGGGTGGTGTTGCAGGGTTTAGGGCAGTGCAGTGGTGTTAAGGCAGTGTAGGGGGTCGTGCTGGTGGTGATGTTTAAGGTTTCGGGCAGTGCAGTGGTCTTCGGGCAGTGCAGGGGGTCATGCTGTGGCTGGTGTTTAGGGTTTAGGGCAGTGCAGTGGAGTTCGGGCAGTTTAGTGGGCCATGCTGGGACTGGTGTTCCAGGGTTTAGGGCAGTGTAGTTGTTGTTCGGGCACTGTAGGGGGTCATTCTGGGGCTGGTGTTTCAGGGTTTTGGGTCAGAGCAGTGGTGTTTGGGCAGTGTAGGGGGTCATGCTGGGGCTGGTGTTTCAGGGTTTAGGGCAGAGCAGTGGTGTTCGGGCAGTGTAGGGGGTCGTGCTGGGTGATGTTTCAGGGGTTAGGGCAGTGCAGTATTGTTTGGGCATTGTAGGGGGATTTGCTGGGGGTAGTGTTTCAGGATTTAGGGCAGTGCAGTGGTAATCGGGCTGTGTAGGGCGTTGTGCTGGGGGTGGTGTTTCAGGGTTTAGGGCAGTAAAGTGGTGTTCGGTCAGTATAGGGGGTCATGCTGTGGGTGGCGTTTCAGGTTTTAGGGCAGTGAAGTGGTGTTCGGGCAGTGTAGGGGGTCATGCTGGAAATGGTGTTTCAGGGTTTAGGGCAGAGCAGTGGTGTTCAGGCAGTGTAGAGGGTTGTTCTGGGGCAGGTGTTTTAGGGTTTAGGGCAGAGCAGTGGTGTTCGGGCAGTGTAGGGGGATGTGTGGAGGGTGGTGTTTTAGGGTATAGGGCAGAGCAGTGGTGTTCAAGCAGGGTAGAGGGTCGTGCTGGGGCTGAAGTTACAGGGTTTAGGGCAGTGCAGTGTGGTTCGGGCAGTGCAGGGGGTCGTGCTGGGGGGGTTGTTTCAGGGTTTATGGCAGTGCAGAGGTGTTCGGGCAGTGTTGGGGGCTTTGCTGGGGGTGGTGTTTGTGTTTAGGGCAGTGTTGTTCGGGTAGTATAGGGGTCGTGCAGAGGGGTGGTGTTTCAGTATTTAGAGCAGTGCAGTGCTGTTCGGGCAGTCTCAGGGTCGTGCAGAGGGGTGGTATTTTAGGGTTTAGGGCAGTGCAGTGGTGTTTGGGCAGTGTAGGGGGTCATGCTGGGTGTGGTGTTTCAAGGTTTAGGGCATTGCAGTGGTGTTCGGGCAGTGTAGGAGTCATGCAGGGGGTGGTGTTTCAGGGTTTAGGACAGTGCAGTGGAGTTCGGGCAGTGTAGGGGTTGTGCTGGGGGTGGTTCTTCAGGGTTCAGGACAGTGAAGTGGTGTTTGGGCAGTGTAGGGGGTCGTGCTGGGGTGGTGTTTCAGGGTTTAAGGCAGTGCAGTGGTGTTCGGGCAGTGCAGGTTGTCATGCAGGGAGTGGTGTTTCTGGGTTTAGGGCAGAGCACTGGTGTTTGAACAGTGTAGGGGGACGTGCTGGGGGTGGTGTTTCAGGGTTTAGTGCAGTACACTGGTGTTCGGGCAGTGTAGGGGTTCGAGCTGGAGTGGTGTTTTAAGGCAGTGCAGTGGTGTTCGTGCAGAGTAGGGCTTCATGCTGTGGGTGGTGTTTTAGGGTTTAGGGCAGTGCAGTGGTGTTCGGGCAGTGTAGGGGGTCGTGCTGGGACTGGTGTTTCAGTGTTTAGGGCTGTGCAGTGGTGTTCGGGCAGTGTAGGGGGTCGTGCTGGGGCTGGTGTTTCAGGGTTTAGGGCAGAGCAGTGGTGTTCGGGCAGTGTAGGGGGTCGTGCTGGGTGGTGTTTCAGGGTTTAGGGCAGTGGTGTTCAGGCAGTGTAGGGGGTCTTGCTGGAGGTGATGTTTCAGGGATTAGGGCAGTTCATTATTGTTCGGACAGTTTAGGGGGTCTTGCTGGGGTAGTGTTTCAGGATTTAGGGCAGTGCAGTGGTGTTCGGGCAGTGTAGGGGGTCGTGCTGGGGGTGGTGTTTCAGTGTTTAGGGCAGTGCAGTGGTGTTCGGGCAGAGTAGGGGGTCATGCTGGGGATAGTATTTCAAGTTTTAGGGCGGTGCAGTGGTGTTCGGGCAGTGTAAGGAGTCATTCTGGGGTAGTGTTTCAGGGTTTAAGGCAGTGCAGTGGTGTTCGTGCAGTGTATGGACTTGTGCTGGGGTAGTGTTTTAGAGTTTTGGGCAGTGCAGTTGTGTTAGTGTATTGGGCAGCGCATGCGCTGCGTCGCTAGGCGAGACCTAAAAAGCATTGCACCAAGATGGCTGCCAACACTTCCTGGATTGAAGTGTTAGGAGCCAATTAGAGCCAAGCTCGTGCTTGTGTAGTTAGGTCCCGCCCAGATGTATAAAGATTTCTTTCCTTTAATATCTCAAAAACTACTGAACGGATTTACACCATTTAAAAAAAGGTTGCTTTATGAACCAAACACTACCATTTTGCCAAATTTGGTGTAATTCCATTCAGCAGTTTCAGTTGTAACCGTGTCTAAAGTTTCCTATGGGAAATTGAGTTTTTTTACCTCTATTTTTTTAATTCCTCAGGAACTACTGAACGGATTTACACCATTTAAAAAAAAGGTCTCTTTCGGAACCAAGGGCTACCTTTTTGCCAAATTTGGTATAATTCCGTTCAGCAGTTCAGGCTGTAGTCGTGTCTAAATAATCCTATCGGAAATAGCATGGAGAAACCACGTTTTGGGACCCCCCTTTCTTCTCGGCCCCCGCTTAGCGAATCATCCCGAAACTTACAGGATAGGAGCTGACTGGAGCGGGACCAACATTTTGAAAATTTTGCGAAGATTCGTCAGGGCAGAGCAGTGGTGTTTGGGCAGTGTAGGGGGATGGGCAGGGGGGTGGTGTTTTAGGGTATAGGGCAGAGCAGTGGAGTTCGATCAGGGTAGAGGGTTGTGCTGGTAGTGTTTCAGAGTTTAGGGTCGTGCAGTGGTGTTCGGGCAGGGTAGGGGGTCATGCAGGGGGTGGTGTTTCAGGGTTTAGGGCAGTGCAGTGGTGTTCGGGCAGTGTTGGGGGTTTTGCTGGGGGTGGTGTTTCAGTGTTTAGGGCAGTGGTGTTTGGGCAGTATAGGGGTCGTGCAGAGGGGTGGTATTTTAGGTTTTAGGTCAGTGCAGTGGTGTTTGGGCATTGTAGGGGGTCATGCTGGGTGTGGTGTTTCAAGGTTTAGGGCATTACAGTGGTGTTCAGGCAGTGTAGGGGTCATGCAGGGGGTGGTGTTTCAGGGTTTAGGACAGTGCAGTGGAGTTCGGGCAGTGTAGGGGTCGTGCTGGGGGTGGTTCTTCAGGGTTTAGGACAGTGCAGTGGTGTTCGAGCCGTGTAGGGGGTCGTGCTGGGGTGGTGTTTCAGGGTTTAGGGCAGTGCAGCGGTGTTCGGGCAGTTCAGGGGGTCGTGCAGGGAGTGGTGATTCTGGGTTTAGTGTAGAGCAGTGGTGTTCGGATAGTGTAGGGGGACATGCTGGGGGTGGTGTTTCAGGGTTTAGTGCAGTGCACTGGTGTTCGGGCAGTGTAGGGGTTCGTGCTGGAGTGGTGTTTTAAGGCAGTGCAGTGGTGTTCGTGCAGTGTAGGGGTTTGTGCTGTGGGTGGTGTTTTAGGGTTTAGGGCAGTGTAGTGCTGTTTGGGCAGTGTAGGGGGTCGTGCTGGTGTTTCAGGGTTTAGGGCAGTGCAGTGGTGTTTGGGCAGTGTAGGGGGTCGTGTTGGGGCTTGTGTTTCAGGGTATAGGGCAGTGCAGGGGTGTTCAGGCAGTGTAGGGGGTCGTGCTGGGGCTTGTGTTTCCGGGTTTAGGGCAGTGCAGTGGTGTTCGGGCAGTGTAGGGGGTCATGCTAGGACTGGTGTTTCAGGGTTTAGGGCAGAGCAGAGGTGTTCGGGCAGTGTAGAGGGTTGTTCTGGGGCAGGTGTTTTAGTGTTTAGGGCAAAGCAGTGGTGTTCGGGCAGTGTAGGGGGATGTGCAGGGGTGGTGTTTTAGGGTATAGGGCAGAGCAGTGGGGTTCGATCCGGGTAGAGGGTTGTGCTGGGGCTGGTGTTTCAGGGTTTAGGGCAGTGCAGTGTTGTTCAGGCAGTGCAGGGGATCGTCCTGGGGGTGGTGTTTCAGGGTTTAGGGCAGTGCAGTGGTGTTCAGGCAGTGTTGGGGGTTTTGCAGGGGGTGGTGTTTCAGTGTTTAGGGCAGTTGTGTTCGGGCAGTGTAGGGGGTCTTGCTGGGGGTGGTGTTTCATGGTTTATGGCAGTGCAGTGGTGTTCAGGTAGTGTTGGGGGTTTTGCTGGGGGTGGTGTTTCAGTGTTTAGGGCAGTGGTGTTTGGGCAGTATAGTGGTCGTGCAGAGGGGTGATGTTTCAGGGTTTAGGGCAGTGCAGTGGTGTTCGGGCAGTGTAGGGGTTCGTGCTGCGGGTGGTGTTTTAGGGCAGAACAGTGGTGTTCGGGCAGTGTAGGGGGTCGTGCTGGGGGCGGTGTTTCAGGGTATAGGGCAGTGCAGTGGTGTTCGGGCAGTGTAGGGGGTCTTGCAGGGGTGGTGTTTCAGGGTTTAGGGTTGTGGTGTTTGGGCAGTGTAGGGGGTCGTGCTGGGGCTGCTGTTTCAGGGTTTAGGGCAGTGCAGTGGTGTTCAGGCAGTACAGGGGGTCGTGCTGGGTCTGGTGTTTCATGGTTTAGGGCAGTGCAGTGGTGTTCGGGCAGTACAGGGGGTCATGCTGGGGCTGGTGTTTCAGGGTTTAGGGCAGTGCAGTGGTGTTCGGGCAGTGTAGGGGGTCGTGCTGGGGCTGGTGTTTCAGGGTTTAGGACAGAGCAGTGGTGTTCGGGCAGTGTAGGGGGTCGTGCTGGGTGATGTTTCAGGGTTTAGGGCAGTGGTGTTCAGGCAGTGTAGGGGGTCTTGCTGGAGGTGATGTTTCAGGGGTTAGGGCAGTGCAGTATTGTTTGGGCATTGTAGGGGGTCTTGCTGGGGGTAGTGTTTCAGGATTTAGGGCAGTGCAGTGGTGTTCGGGCTGTGTAGGGCGTTATGCTGGGGGTGGTGTTTCAGGGTTTAGGGCAGTGAAGTGGTGTTCGGTCAGTATAGGGGGTCATGCTGTGGGTGGTGTTTCAGGGTAGTGAAATGGTGTTCGGGCAGTGTAGGGGGTCATGCTGGAAATGTTGTTTCAGGGTTTAGGGCAGAGCAGTGGTGTTCGGGCAGTGTAGAGAGTTGTTCTGGGGCAGGTGTTTTAGGGTTTAGGGCAGAGCAGTGGTGTATGGGAAGTGTAGGGGGATGTGCGGAGGGAGGTGTTTTAGGGTATAGGGCAGAGCAGTGGTGTTCAAGCAGGGTAGAGGGTCGTGCTGGGGCTGAAGTTTCAGGGTTTAGGGCAGTGCAGTGTGGTTCGGGCAGTGCAGGGGGTCGTGCTGGGCGTGGTGTTTCATGGTTTATGGCACTGCCGTGGTGTTCGGGCAGTGTTGGGGGTTTTGCTGGGGGTGGTGTTTGTGTTTAGAGCAGTGGTGTTCGGGTAGTATAGGGGTCGTGCAGAGGGGTGTTGTTTCAGTGTTTAGGGCAGTGCAGTGGTGTTCGGGCAGTGTCAGGGTCGTGCAGAGGGGTGGTATTTTAGGGTTTAGGGCAGTGCAGTGGTGTTTGGGCAGTGTAGGGGGTCATGCTGGGTGTGGTGTTTCAAGGTTTAGGGCATTGCAGTGGTGTTCGGGCAGTTCAGGGGGTCGTGCAGGGAGTGGTGATTCTGGGTTTAGTGTAGAGCAGTGGTGTTCGGATAGTGTAGGGGGACATGCTGGGGGTGGTGTTTCAGGGTTTAGTGCAGTGCACTGGTGTTCGGGCAGTGTAGGGGTTCGTCCTGGAGTGGTGTTTTAAGGCAGTGCAGTGGTGTTCGTGCAGTGTAGGGGTTTGTGCTGTGGGTGGTGTTTTAGGGTTTAGGGCAGTGTAGTGGTGTTTGGGCAGTGTAGGGGGTCGTGCTGGTGTTTCAGGGTTTAGGGCAGTGCAGTGGTGTTTGGGCAGTGTAGGGGGTCGTGCTGGGGCTTGTGTTTCAGGGTATAGTGCAGTGCAGGGGTGTTCAGGCAGTGTAGGTGGTCGTGCTGGGGCTTGTGTTTCCGGGTTTAGGGCAGTGCAGTGGTGTTCGGGCAGTGTAGGGGGTCATGCTAGGACTGGTGTTTCAGGGTTTAGGGCAGAGCAGAGGTGTTCGGGCATTGTAGAGGGTTGTTCTGGGGCAGGTGTTTTAGTGTTTAGGGCAGAGCAGTGGTGTTCGGGCAGTGTAGGGGGATGTGCAGGGGTGGTGTTTTAGGGTATAGGGCAGAGCAGTGGGGTTCGATCCGGGTAGAGGGTTGTGCTGGGGCTGGTGTTTCAGGGTTTAGGGCAGTGCAGTGTTGTTCGGGCAGTGCAGGGGATCGTCCTGGGGGAGGTGTTTCAGGGTTTAGGGCAGTGCAGTGGTGTTCGGGCAGTGTTGGGGGTTTTGCAGGGAGTGGTGTTTCAGTGTTTAGGGCAGTTGTGTTCGGGCAGTGTATGGGGTCTTGCTGGGGGTGGTGTTTCATGGTTTATAGCAGTGCAGTGGTGTTCAGGTAGTGTTGGGGGTTTTGCTGGGGGTGGTGTTTCAGTGTTTAGGGCAGTGGTGTTTGGGCAGTATAGTGGTCGTGCAGAGGGGTGATGTTTCAGGGTTTAGGGCAGTGCAGTGGTGTTCGGGCAGTGTAGGGGTTCGTGCTGCGGGTGGTGTTTTAGGGCAGAGCAGTGGTGTTCGGGCAGTGTAGGGGGTCGTGCTGGGGGCGGTGTTTCAGGGTATAGGGCAGTGCAGTGGTGTTCGGGCAGTGTAGGGGGTCTTGCAGGGGTGGTGTTTCAGGGTTTAGGGTTGTGGTGTTTGGGCAGTGTAGGGGGTCTTGCTGGGGCTGCTGTTTCAGGGTTTAGGGCAGTGCAGTGGTGTTCAGGCAGTACAGGGGGTCGTGCTGGGTCTGGTGTTTCATGGTTTAGGGCAGTGCAGTGGTGTTCGGGCAGTACAGGGGGTCATGCTGGGGCTGGTGTTTCAGGGTTTAGGGGAGTGCAGTGGTGTTCGGGCAGTTTAGGGGGTCGTGCTGGGGCTGGTGTTTCAGGGTTTAGGACAGAGCAGTGGTGTTCGGGCAGTGTAGGGGGTCGTGCTGGGTGATGTTTCAGGGTTTAGGGCAGTGGTGTTCAGGCAGTGTAGGGGGTCTTGCTAGAGGTGATGTTTCAGGGGTTAGGGCAGTGCAGTATTGTTTGGGCATTGTAGGGGGTCTTGCTGGGGGTAGTGTTTCAGGATTTAGGGCAGTGCAGTGGTGTTCGGGCTGTGTAGGGCGTTATGCTGGGGGTGGTGTTTCAGGGTTTAGGGCAGTGAAGTGGTGTTCGGTCAGTATAGGGGGTCATGCTGTGGGTGGTGTTTCAGGGTAGTGAAATGGTGTTCGGGCAGTGTAGGGGGTCATGCTGGAAATGGTGTTTCAGGGTTTAGGGCAGAGTAGTGGTGTTCGGGCAGTGTAGAGAGTTGTTCTGGGGCAGGTGTTTTAGGGTTTAGGGCAGAGCAGTGGTGTTCGGGAAGTGTAGGGGGATGTGCGGAGGGAGTTGTTTTAGGGTATAGGGCAGAGCAGTGGTGTTCAAGCAGGATAGAGGGTCGTGCTGGGGCTGAAGTTTCAGGGTTTAGGGCAGTGCAGAGGTGTTCGGGCAGTGTAGAGGGTTGTTCTGGGGCAGGTGTTTTAGTGTTTAGGGCAAAGCAGTGGTGTTCCGGCAGTGTAGGGGGATGTGCAGGGGTGGTGTTTTAGGGTATAGGGCAGAGCAGTGGGGTTCGATCCGGGTAGAGGGTTGTGCTGGGGCTGGTGTTTCAGGGTTTAGGGCAGTGCAGTGTTGTTCAGGCAGTGCAGGGGATCGTCCTGGGGGTGGTGTTTCAGGGTTTAGGGCAGTGCAGTGGTGTTCGGGCAGTGTTGGGGGTTTTGCAGGGGGTGGTGTTTCAGTGTTTAGGGCAGTTGTGTTCGGGCAGTGTAGGGGGTCTTGCTGGGGGTGGTGTTTCATGGTTTATGGCAGTGCAGTGGTGTTCAGGTAGTGTTGGGGGTTTTGCTGGGGGTGGTGTTTCAGTGTTTAGGGCAGTGGTGTTTGGGCAGTATAGTGGTCGTGCAGAGGGGTGATGTTTCAGGGTTTTGGGCAGTGCAGTGGTGTTCGGGCAGTGTAGGGGTTCGTGCTGCGGGTGGTGTTTTAGGGCAGAGCAGTGGTGTTCGGGCAGTGTAGGGGGTCGTGCTGGGGGCGGTGTTTCAGGGTATAGGGCAGTGCAGTGGTGTTCGGGCAGTGTAGGGGGTCTTGCAGGGGTGGTGTTTCAGGGTTTAGGGTTGTGGTGTTTGGGCAGTGTAGGGGGTCGTGCTGGGGCTGCTGTTTCAGGGTTTAGGGCAGTGCAGTGGTGTTCAGGCAGTACAGGGGGTCGTGCTGGGTCTGGTGTTTCATGGTTTAGGGCAGTGCAGTGGTGTTCGGGCAGTACAGGGGGTCATGCTGGGGCTGGTGTTTCAGGGTTTAGGGCAGTGCAGTGGTGTTCGGGCAGTGTAGGGGGTCGTGCTGGGGCTGGTGTTTCAGGGTTTAGGACAGAGCAGTGGTGTTCGGGCAGTGTAGGGGGTCGTGCTGGGTGATGTTTCAGGGTTTAGGGCAGTGGTGTTCAGGCAGTGTAGGGGGTCTTGCTGGAGGTGATGTTTCAGGGGTTAGGGCAGTGCAGTATTGTTTGGGCATTGTAGGGGGTCTTGCTTGGGGTAGTGTTTCAGGATTTAGGGCAGTGCAGTGGTGTTCGGGCTGTGTAGGGCGTTATGCTGGGGGTGGTGTTTCAGGGTTTAGGGCAGTGAAGTGGTGTTCGGTCAGTATAGGGGGTCATGCTGTGGGTGGTGTTTCAGGGTAGTGAAATGGTGTTCGGGCAGTGTAGGGGGTCATGCTGGAAATGGTGTTTCAGGGTTTAGGGCAGAGCAGTGGTGTTCGGGCAGTGTAGAGAGTTGTTCTGGGGCAGGTGTTTTAGGGTTTAGGGCAGAGCAGTGGTGTTCGGGAAGTGTAGGCGGATGTGCGGAGGGAGGTGTTTTAGGGTATAGGGCAGAGCAGTGGTGTTCAAGCAGGGTAGAGGGTCGTGCTGGGGCTGAAGTTTCAGGGTTTAGGGCAGTGCAGTGTGGTTCGGGCAGTGCAGGGGGTCGTGCTGGGGGTGGTGTTTCATGGTTTATGGCACTGCAGTGGTGTTCGGACAGTGTTGGGGGTTTTGCTGGGGGTGGTGTTTGTGTTTAGGGCAGTGGTGTTCGGGTAGTATAGGGGTCGTGCAGAGGGGTGTTGTTTCAGTGTTTAGGGCAGTGCAGTGGTGTTCGGGCAGTGTCAGGGTCGTGCAGAGGGGTGGTATTTTAGGGTTTAGGGCAGTGCAGTGGTGTTTGGGCAGTGTAGGGGGTCATGCTGGGTGTGGTGTTTCAAGGTGTAGGGCATTGCAGTGGTGTTCGGGCAGTTCAGGGGGTCGTGCAGGGAGTGGTGATTCTGGGTTTAGTGTAGAGCAGTGGTGTTCGGATAGTGTAGGGGGACATGCTGGGGGTGGTGTTTCAGGGTTTAGTGCAGTGCACTGGTGTTCGGGCAGTGTAGGGGTTCGTCCTGGAGTGATGTTTTAAGGCAGTGCAGTGGTGTTCGTGCAGTGTAGGGGTTTGTGCTGTGGGTGGTGTTTTAGGGTTTAGGGCAGTGTAGTGGTGTTTGGGCAGTGTAGGGGGTCGTGCTGGTGTTTCAGGGTTTAGGGCAGTGCAGTGGTGTTTGGGCAGTGTAGGGGGTCGTGCTGGGGCTAGTGTTTCAGGGTATAGGGCAGTGCAGTGGTGTTCGGGCAGTGTAGGGGGTCATGCTAGGACTGGTGTTTCAGGGTTTAGGGCAGAGCAGAGGTGTTCGGGCATTGTAGAGGGTTGTTCTGGGGCAGGTGTTTTAGTGTTTAGGGCAGAGCAGTGGTGTTCGGGCAGTGTAGGGGGATGTGCAGGGGTGGTGTTTTAGGGTATAGGGCAGAGCAGTGGGGTTCGATCCGGGTAGAGGGTTGTGCTGGGGCTGGTGTTTCAGGGTTTAGGGCAGTGCAGTGTTGTTCGGGCAGTGCAGGGGATCGTCCTGGGGGTGGTGTTTCAGGGTTTAGGGCAGTGCAGTGGTGTTCGGGCAGTGTTGGGGGTTTTGCAGGGAGTGGTGTTTCAGTGTTTAGGGCAGTTGTGTTCGGGCAGTGTAGGGGGTCTTGCTGGGGGTGGTGTTTCATGGTTTATGGCAGTGCAGTGGTGTTCAGGTAGTGTTGGGGGTTTTGCTGGGGGTGGTGTTTCAGTGTTTAGGGCAGTGGTGTTTGGGCAGTATAGTGGTCGTGCAGAGGGGTGATGTTTCAGGGTTTAGGGCAGTGCAGTGGTGTTCGGGCAGTGTAGGGGTTCGTGCTGCGGGTGGTGTTTTAGTGCAGAGCAGTGGTGTTCGGGCAGTGTAGGGGGTCGTGCTGGGGGCGGTGTTTCAGGGTATAGGGCAGTGCAGTGGTGTTCGGGCAGTGTAGGGGGTCTTGCAGGGGTGGTGTTTCAGGGTTTAAGGTTGTGGTGTTTGGGCAGTGTAGGGGGTCGTGCTGGGGCTGCTGTTTCAGGGTTTAGGGCAGTGCAGTGGTGTTCAGGCAGTGCAGGGGGTCGTGCTGGGGCTGGTGTTTCATGGTTTAGGGCAGTGCAGTGGTGTTCGGGCAGTACAGGGGGTCATGCTGGGGCTGGTGTTTCAGGGTTTAGGGCAGTGCAGTGGTGTTCGGGCAGTGTAGGGGGTCGTGCTGGGGCTGGTGTTTCAGGGTTTAGGGCAGAGCAGTGGTGTTCGGGCAGTGTAGGGGGTCGTGATGGGTGATGTTTCAGGGTTTAGGGCAGTGGTGTTCAGGCAGTGTAGGGGGTCTTGCTGGAGGTGATGTTTCAGGGGTTAGGGCAGTGCAGTATTGTTTGGGCATTGTAGGGGGTCTTGCTGGGGGTAGTGTTTCAGGATTTAGGGCAGTGCAGTGGTGTTCGGGCTGTGTAGGGCGTTATGCTGGGGGTGGTGTTTCAGGGTTTAGGGCAGTGAAGTGGTGTTCGGTCAGTATAGGGGGTCATGCTGTGGGTGGTGTTTCAGGGTAGTGAAATGGTGTTCGGGCAGTGTAGGGGGTCATGCTGGAAATGGTGTTTCAGGGTTTAGGGCAGAGCAGTGGTGTTCGGGCAGTGTAGAGAGTTGTTCTGGGGCAGGTGTTTTAGGGTTTAGGGCAGAGCAGTGGTGTTCGGGAAGTGTAGGGGGATGTGCGGAGGGAGGTGTTTTAGGGTATAGGGCAGAGCAGTGGTGTTCAAGCAGGGTAGAGGGTCGTGCTGGGGCTGAAGTTTCAGGGTTTAGGGCAGTGCAGTGTGGTTCGGGCAGTGCAGGGGGTCGTGCTGGGGGTGGTGTTTCAGGGTTTATGGCACTGCAGTGGTGTTCGGGCAGTGTTGGGGGTTTTGCTGGGGGTGGTGTTTGTGTTTAGGGCAGTGGTGTTCGGGTAGTATAGGGGTCGTGCAGAGGGGTGTTGTTTCAGTGTTTAGGGCAGTGCAGTGGTGTTCGGGCAGTGTCAGGGTCGTGCAGAGGGGTGGTATTTTAGGGTTTAGGGCAGTGCAGTGGTGTTTGGGCAGTGTAGGGGATCATGCTGGGTGTGGTGTTTCGAGGTTTAGGGCATTGCAGTGGTGTTCGGGCAGTGTAGGAGTCATGCAGGGGGTGGTGTTTCAGGGTTTAGGACAGTGCAGTGGAGTTCGGGCAGTGTAGGGGTTGTGCTGGGGTGGTTCTTCAGGGTTCAGGACAGTGCAGTGGTGTTCGGGCAGTGTAGGGGGTCGTGCTGGGGGTGGTGTTCCAGGGTTTACGGCAGTGCAGTGGTGTTCGGGCAGTGCAGGGGGTCGTGCAGGGAGTGGTGTTTCTGGGTTTAGGGCAGAGAAGTGGTGTTTGGACAGTGTAGGGGGGCGTGCTGGGGGTGGTGTTTCAGGGTTTAGTGCAGTGCACTGGTATTCGGGCAGTGTAGGGGTTCGTGCTGGAGTGGTGTTTTAAGGCAGTGCAGTGGTGTTCGTGCAGAGTAGGGCTTCATGCTGTGGGTGGTGTTTTAGGGTTTAGGGCAGTGCAGTAATGTTCGGGCAGTGTAGGTGGTCGTGCTGGGGCTGGTGTTTCAGGGTTTAGTGCAGTGCACTGGTGTTCGGGCAGTGTAGGGGTTCGTGCTGGAGTGGTGTTTTAAGGCAGTGCAGTGGTGTTCGTGCAGTGTAGGGGTTTGTGCTGTGGGTGGTGTTTTAGGGTTTAGGGCAGTGTAGTGGTGTTTGGGCAGTGTAGGGGGTCGTACTGGTGTTTCAGGGTTTAGGGCAGTGCAGTGGTGTTTGGGCAGTATAGGGGGTCGTGCTGGGGCTTGTGTTTCAGGGTTTAGGGCAGTGCAGGGGTGTTCGGGCAGTGTAGGGGGTCATGCTGGGACTGGTGTTTCAGGGTTTAGGGCAGAGCAGAGGTGTTCGGGCAGTGTAGAGGGTTGTTCTGGGGCAGGTGTTTTAGGGTTTAGGGCAGAGCAGTGGTGTTCGGGCAGTGTAGGGGGATGTGCGGGGTGGTGTTTTAGGGTATAGGGCAGAGCAGTGGGGTTTGATCCGGGTAGAGGGTTGTTCTGGGGCTGGTGTTTCAGGGTTTATGGCAGTGCAGTGTTGTTCGGGCAGTGCAGGGGATCGTCCTGGGGGTGGTGTTTCAGGGTTTAGGGCAGTGCAGTGGTGTTCGGGCAGTGTTGGGGGTTTTGCTGGGGGTGGTGTTTCAGTGTTTAGGGCAGTTGTGTTCGGGCAGTGTAGGGGGTCTTGCTGGGGGTGGTGTTTCATGGTTTATGGCAGTGCAGTGGTGTTCAGGTAGTGTTGGGGGTTTTGCTGGGGGTGGTGTTTCAGTGTTTAGGGCAGTGGTGTTTGGGCAGTATAGTGGTCGTGCAGAGGGGTGATGTTTCAGGGTTTAGGGCAGTGCAGTGGTGTTCGGGCAGTGTAGGGGTTCTTGCTGTGGTTGGTGTTTTAGGGCAGAGCAGTGGTGTTCGGGCAGTGTAGGGGGTCGTGCTGGGGGCGGTGTTTCAGGGTATAGGGCAGTGCAGTGGTGTTCTGGCAGTGTAGGGGGTCGTGCTGGGGCTGGTGTTTCAGGGTTTAGGGCAGAGCAGTGGTGTTCGGGCAGTGTAGGGGGTCATGCTGGGGCTGGTGTTTCAGGGTTTAGGGCAGAGCAGTGGTGTTCGGGCAGTGTAGGGGGTCGTGCTGGGTGATGTTTCAGGGTTTAGGGCAGTGGTGTTCAGGCAGTGTAGGGGGTCTTGCTGGAGGTGATGTTTCAGGGGTTAGGGCAGTGCAGTATTGTTTGGGCATTGTAGGGGGTCTTGCTGGGGGTAGTGTTTCAGGATTTAGGGCAGTGCAGTGGTGTTCGGGCTGTGTAGGGCGTTGTTCTGGGGGTGGTGTTTCAGGGTTTAGGGCAATGAATGGTGTTCGGTCAGTATAGGGGGTCATGCTGTGGGTGGTGTTTCAGGGTTTAGGGCAGTGAAATGGTGTTTGGGCAGTGTAGGGGGTCATGCTGGAAATGGTGTTTCAGGGTTTAGGGCAGAGCAGTGGTGTTCGGGCAGTGTAGAGGGTTGTTCTGGGGCAGGTGTTTTAGTGTTTAGGGCAGAGCAGTGGTGTTCGGGCAGTGTAGGGGGATGTGCAGGGGTGGTGTTTTAGGGTATAGGGCAGAGCAGTGGGGTTCGATCCGGGTAGAGGGTTGTGCTGGGGCTGGTGTTTCAGGGTTTAGGGCAGTGCAGTGTTGTTCGGGCAGTGCAGGGGATCGTCCTGGGGGTGGTGTTTCAGGGTTTAGGGCAGTGCAGTGGTGTTCGGGCAGTGTTGGGGGTTTTGCAGGGAGTGGTGTTTCAGTGTTTAGGGCAGTTGTGTTCGGGCAGTGTAGGGGGTCTTGCTGGGGGTGGTGTTTCATGGTTTATGGCAGTGCAGTGGTGTTCAGGTAGTGTTGGGGGTTTTGCTGGGGGTGGTGTTTCAGTGTTTAGGGCAGTGGTGTTTGGGCAGTATAGTGGTCGTGCAGAGGGGTGATGTTTCAGGGTTTAGGGCAGTGCAGTGGTGTTCGGGCAGTGTAGGGGTTCGTGCTGCGGGTGGTGTTTTAGTGCAGAGCAGTGGTGTTCGGGCAGTGTAGGGGGTCGTGCTGGGGGCGGTGTTTCAGGGTATAGGGCAGTGCAGTGGTGTTCGGGCAGTGTAGGGGGTCTTGCAGGGGCTGAAGTTTCAGGGTTTAGGGCAGTGCAGTGTGGTTCGGGCAGTGCAGGGGGTCGTGCTGGGGGTGGTGTTTCAGGGTTTATGGCACTGCAGTGGTGTTCGGGCAGTGTTGGGGGTTTTGCTGGGGGTGGTGTTTGTGTTTAGGGCAGTGGTGTTCGGGTAGTATAGGGGTCGTGCAGAGGGGTGTTGTTTCAGTGTTTAGGGCAGTGCAGTGGTGTTCGGGCAGTGTCAGGGTCGTGCAGAGGGGTGGTATTTTAGGGTTTAGGGCAGTGCAGTGGTGTTTGGGCAGTGTAGGGGATCATGCTGGGTGTGGTGTTTCGAGGTTTAGGGCATTGCAGTGGTGTTCGGGCAGTGTAGGAGTCATGCAGGGGGTGGTGTTTCAGGGTTTAGGACAGTGCAGTGGAGTTCGGGCAGTGTAGGGGTTGTGCTGGGGTGGTTCTTCAGGGTTCAGGACAGTGCAGTGGTGTTCGGGCAGTGTAGGGGGTCGTGCTGGGGGTGGTGTTCCAGGGTTTACGGCAGTGCAGTGGTGTTCGGGCAGTGCAGGGGGTCGTGCAGGGAGTGGTGTTTCTGGGTTTAGGGCAGAGAAGTGGTGTTTGGACAGTGTAGGGGGGCGTGCTGGGGGTGGTGTTTCAGGGTTTAGTGCAGTGCACTGGTATTCGGGCAGTGTAGGGGTTCGTGCTGGAGTGGTGTTTTAAGGCAGTGCAGTGGTGTTCGTGCAGAGTAGGGCTTCATGCTGTGGGTGGTGTTTTAGGGTTTAGGGCAGTGCAGTAATGTTCGGGCAGTGTAGGTGGTCGTGCTGGGGCTGGTGTTTCAGGGTTTAGTGCAGTGCACTGGTGTTCGGGCAGTGTAGGGGTTCGTGCTGGAGTGGTGTTTTAAGGCAGTGCAGTGGTGTTCGTGCAGTGTAGGGGTTTGTGCTGTGGGTGGTGTTTTAGGGTTTAGGGCAGTGTAGTGGTGTTTGGGCAGTGTAGGGGGTCGTACTGGTGTTTCAGGGTTTAGGGCAGTGCAGTGGTGTTTGGGCAGTATAGGGGGTCGTGCTGGGGCTTCTGTTTCAGGGTTTAGGGCAGTGCAGGGGTGTTCGGGCAGTGTAGGGGGTCATGCTGGGACTGGTGTTTCAGGGTTTAGGGCAGAGCAGAGGTGTTCGGGCAGTGTAGAGGGTTGTTCTGGGGCAGGTGTTTTAGGGTTTAGGGCAGAGCAGTGGTGTTCGGGCAGTGTAGGGGGATGTGCGGGGGTGGTGTTTTAGGGTATAGGGCAGAGCAGTGGGGTTTGATCCGGGTAGAGGGTTGTTCTGGGGCTGGTGTTTCAGGGTTTATGGCAGTGCAGTGTTGTTCGGGCAGTGCAGGGGATCGTCCTGGGGGTGGTGTTTCAGGGTTTAGGGCAGTGCAGTGGTGTTCGGGCAGTGTTGGGGGTTTTGCTGGGGGTGGTGTTTCAGTGTTTAGGGCAGTTGTGTTCGGGCAGTGTAGGGGGTCTTGCTGGGGGTGGTGTTTCATGGTTTATGGCAGTGCAGTGGTGTTCAGGTAGTGTTGGGGGTTTTGCTGGGGGTGGTGTTTCAGTGTTTAGGGCAGTGGTGTTTGGGCAGTATAGTGGTCGTGCAGAGGGGTGATGTTTCAGGGTTTAGGGCAGTGCAGTGGTGTTCGGGCAGTGTAGGGGTTCGTGCTGTGGTTGGTGTTTTAGGGCAGAGCAGTGGTGTTCGGGCAGTGTAGGGGGTCGTGCTGGGGGCGGTGTTTCAGGGTATAGGGCAGTGCAGTGGTGTTCTGGCAGTGTAGGGGGTCGTGCTGGGGCTGGTGTTTCAGGGTTTAGGGCAGAGCAGTGGTGTTCGGGCAGTGTAGGGGGTCATGCTGGGGCTGGTGTTTCAGGGTTTAGGGCAGAGCAGTGGTGTTCGGGCAGTGTAGGGGGTCGTGCTGGGTGATGTTTCAGGGTTTAGGGCAGTGGTGTTCAGGCAGTGTAGGGGGTCTTGCTGGAGGTGATGTTTCAGGGGTTAGGGCAGTGCAGTATTGTTTGGGCATTGTAGGGGGTCTTGCTGGGGGTAGTGTTTCAGGATTTAGGGCAGTGCAGTGGTGTTCGGGCTGTGTAGGGCGTTGTTCTGGGGGTGGTGTTTCAGGGTTTAGGGCAATGAATGGTGTTCGGTCAGTATAGGGGGTCATGCTGTGGGTGGTGTTTCAGGGTTTAGGGCAGTGAAATGGTGTTTGGGCAGTGTAGGGGGTCATGCTGGAAATGGTGTTTCAGGGTTTAGGGCAGAGCAGTGGTGTTCGGGCAGTGTAGAGGGTTGTTCTGGGGCAGGTGTTTTAGTGTTTAGGGCAGAGCAGTGGTGTTCGGGCAGTGTAGGGGGATGTGCAGGGGTGGTGTTTTAGGGTATAGGGCAGAGCAGTGGGGTTCGATCCGGGTAGAGGGTTGTGCTGGGGCTGGTGTTTCAGGGTTTAGGGCAGTGCAGTGTTGTTCGGGCAGTGCAGGGGATCGTCCTGGGGGTGGTGTTTCAGGGTTTAGGGCAGTGCAGTGGTGTTCGGGCAGTGTTGGGGGTTTTGCAGGGAGTGGTGTTTCAGTGTTTAGGGCAGTTGTGTTCGGGCAGTGTAGGGGGTCTTGCTGGGGGTGGTGTTTCATGGTTTATGGCAGTGCAGTGGTGTTCAGGTAGTGTTGGGGGTTTTGCTGGGGGTGGTGTTTCAGTGTTTAGGGCAGTGGTGTTTGGGCAGTATAGTGGTCGTGCAGAGGGGTGATGTTTCAGGGTTTAGGGCAGTGCAGTGGTGTTCGGGCAGTGTAGGGGTTCGTGCTGCGGGTGGTGTTTTAGTGCAGAGCAGTGGTGTTCGGGCAGTGTAGGGGGTCGTGCTGGGGGCGGTGTTTCAGGGTATAGGGCAGTGCAGTGGTGTTCGGGCAGTGTAGGGGGTCTTGCAGGGGTGGTGTTTCAGGGTTTAAGGTTGTGGTGTTTGGGCAGTGTAGGGGGTCGTGCTGGGGCTGCTGTTTCAGGGTTTAGGGCAGTGCAGTGGTGTTCAGGCAGTGCAGGGGGTCGTGCTGGGGCTGGTGTTTCATGGTTTAGGGCAGTGCAGTGGTGTTCGGGCAGTACAGGGGGTCATGCTGGGGCTGGTGTTTCAGGGTTTAGGGCAGTGCAGTGGTGTTCGGGCAGTGTAGGGGGTCGTGCTGGGGCTGGTGTTTCAGGGTTTAGGGCAGAGCAGTGGTGTTCGGGCAGTGTAGGGGGTCGTGATGGGTGATGTTTCAGGGTTTAGGGCAGTGGTGTTCAGGCAGTGTAGGGGGTCTTGCTGGAGGTGATGTTTCAGGGGTTAGGGCAGTGCAGTATTGTTTGGGCATTGTAGGGGGTCTTGCTGGGGGTAGTGTTTCAGGATTTAGGGCAGTGCAGTGGTGTTCGGGCTGTGTAGGGCGTTATGCTGGGGGTGGTGTTTCAGGGTTTAGGGCAGTGAAGTGGTGTTCGGTCAGTATAGGGGGTCATGCTGTGGGTGGTGTTTCAGGGTAGTGAAATGGTGTTCGGGCAGTGTAGGGGGTCATGCTGGAAATGGTGTTTCAGGGTTTAGGGCAGAGCAGTGGTGTTCGGGCAGTGTAGAGAGTTGTTCTGGGGCAGGTGTTTTAGGGTTTAGGGCAGAGCAGTGGTGTTCGGGAAGTGTAGGGGGATGTGCGGAGGGAGGTGTTTTAGGGTATAGGGCAGAGCAGTGGTGTTCAAGCAGGGTAGAGGGTCGTGCTTGGGCTGAAGTTTCAGGGTTTAGGGCAGTGCAGTGTGGTTCGGGCAGTGCAGGGGGTCGTGCTGGGGGTGGTGTTTCAGGGTTTATGGCACTGCAGTGGTGTTCGGGCAGTGTTGGGGGTTTTGCTGGGGGTGGTGTTTGTGTTTAGGGCAGTGGTGTTCGGGTAGTATAGGGGTCGTGCAGAGGGGTGTTGTTTCAGTGTTTAGGGCAGTGCAGTGGTGTTCGGGCAGTGTCAGGGTCGTGCAGAGGGGTGGTATTTTAGGGTTTAGGGCAGTGCAGTGGTGTTTGGGCAGTGTAGGGGATCATGCTGGGTGTGGTGTTTCGAGGTTTAGGGCATTGCAGTGGTGTTCGGGCAGTGTAGGAGTCATGCAGGGGGTGGTGTTTCAGGGTTTAGGACAGTGCAGTGGAGTTCGGGCAGTGTAGGGGTTGTGCTGGGGTGGTTCTTCAGGGTTCAGGACAGTGCAGTGGTGTTCGGGCAGTGTAGGGGGTCGTGCTGGGGGTGGTGTTCCAGGGTTTACGGCAGTGCAGTGGTGTTCGGGCAGTGCAGGGGGTCGTGCAGGGAGTGGTGTTTCTGGGTTTAGGGCAGAGAAGTGGTGTTTGGACAGTGTAGGGGGGCGTGCTGGGGGTGGTGTTTCAGGGTTTAGTGCAGTGCACTGGTATTCGGGCAGTGTAGGGGTTCGTGCTGGAGTGGTGTTTTAAGGCAGTGCAGTGGTGTTCGTGCAGAGTAGGGCTTCATGCTGTGGGTGGTGTTTTAGGGTTTAGGGCAGTGCAGTAATGTTCGGGCAGTGTAGGTGGTCGTGCCGGGGCTGGTGTTTCAGGGTTTAGTGCAGTGCACTGGTGTTCGGGCAGTGTAGGGGTTCGTGCTGGAGTGGTGTTTTAAGGCAGTGCAGTGGTGTTCGTGCAGTGTAGGGGTTTGTGCTGTGGGTGGTGTTTTAGGGTTTAGGGCAGTGTAGTGGTGTTTGGGCAGTGTAGGGGGTCGTGCTGGTGTTTCAGGGTTTAGGGCAGTGCAGTGGTGTTTGGGCAGTATAGGGGGTCGTGCTGGGGCTTGTGTTTCAGGGTTTAGGGCAGTGCAGGGGTGTTCGGGCAGTGTAGGGGGTCATGCTGGGACTGGTGTTTCAGGGTTTAGGGCAGAGCAGAGGTGTTCGGGCAGTGTAGAGGGTTGTTCTGGGGCAGGTGTTTTAGGGTTTAGGGCAGAGCAGTGGTGTTCGGGCAGTGTAGGGGGATGTGCGGGGGTGGTGTTTTAGGGTATAGGGCAGAGCAGTGGGGTTTGATCCGGGTAGAGGGTTGTTCTGGGGCTGGTGTTTCAGGGTTTATGGCAGTGCAGTGTTGTTCGGGCAGTGCAGGGGATCGTCCTGGGGGTGGTGTTTCAGGGTTTAGGGCAGTGCAGTGGTGTTCGGGCAGTGTTGGGGGTTTTGCTGGGGGTGGTGTTTCAGTGTTTAGGGCAGTTGTGTTCGGGCAGTGTAGGGGGTCTTGCTGGGGGTGGTGTTTCATGGTTTATGGCAGTGCAGTGGTGTTCAGGTAGTGTTGGGGGTTTTGCTGGGGGTGGTGTTTCAGTGTTTAGGGCAGTGGTGTTTGGGCAGTATAGTGGTCGTGCAGAGGGGTGATGTTTCAGGGTTTAGGGCAGTGCAGTGGTGTTCGGGCAGTGTAGGGGTTCGTGCTGTGGGTGGTGTTTTAGGGCATAGCAGTGGTGTTCGGGCAGTGTAGGGGGTCGTGCTGGGGGCGGTGTTTCAGGGTATAGGGCAGTGCAGTGGTGTTCTGGCAGTGTAGGGGTCGTGCTGGGGCTGGTGTTTCAGGGTTTAGGGCAGAGCAGTGGTGTTCGGGCAGTGTAGGGGGTCATGCTGGGGCTGGTGTTTCAGGGTTTAGGGCAGAGCAGTGGTGTTCGGGCAGTGTAGGGGGTCGTGCTGGGTGATGTTTCAGGGTTTAGGGCAGTGGTGTTCAGGCAGTGTAGGGGGTCTTGCTGGAGGTGATGTTTCAGGGGTTAGGGCAGTGCAGTATTGTTTGGGCATTGTAGGGGGTCTTGCTGGGGGTAGTGTTTCAGGATTTAGGGCAGTGCAGTGGTGTTCGGGCTGTGTAGGGCGTTGTTCTGGGGGTGGTGTTTCAGGGTTTAGGGCAATGAATGGTGTTCGGTCAGTATAGGGGGTCATGCTGTGGGTGGTGTTTCAGGGTTTAGGGCAGTGAAATGGTGTTTGGGCAGTGTAGGGGGTCATGCTGGAAATGGTGTTTCAGGGTTTAGGGCAGAGCAGTGGTGTTCGGGCAGTGTAGAGGGTTGTTCTGGGGCAGGTGTTTTAGGGTTTAGGGCAGAGCAGTGGTGTTCGGGAAGTGTAGGGGGATGTGCGGAGGGAGGTGTTTTAGGGTATAGGGCAGAGCAGTGGTGTTCAAGCAGGGTAGAGGGTCGTGCTGGGGCTGAAGTTTCAGGGTTTAGGGCAGTGCAGTGTGGTTCGGGCAGTGCAGGGGGTCGTGCTGGGGGTGGTGTTTCATGGTTTATGGCACTGCAGTGGTGTTCGGGCAGTGTTGGGGGTTTTGCTGGGGGTGGTGTTTGTGTTTAGGGCAGTGGTGTTCGGGTAGTATAGGGGTCGTGCAGAGGGGTGTTGTTTCAGTGTTTAGGGCAGTGCAGTGGTGTTCGGGCAGTGTCAGGGTCGTGCAGAGGGGTGGTATTTTAGGGTTTAGGGCAGTGCAGTGGTGTTTGGGCAGTGTAGGGGGTCATGCTGGGTGTGGTGTTTCAAGGTTTAGGGCATTGCAGTGGTGTTCGGGCAGTTCAGGGGGTCGTGCAGGGAGTGGTGATTCTGGGTTTAGTGTAGAGCAGTGGTGTTCGGATAGTGTAGGGGGACATGCTGGGGGTGGTGTTTCAGGGTTTAGTGCAGTGCACTGGTGTTCGGGCAGTGTAGGGGTTCGTCCTGGAGTGGTGTTTTAAGGCAGTGCAGTGGTGTTCGTGCAGTGTAGGGGTTTGTGCTGTGGGTGGTGTTTTAGGGTTTAGGGCAGTGTAGTGGTGTTTGGGCAGTGTAGGGGGTTGTGCTGGTGTTTCAGGGTTTAGGGCAGTGCAGTGGTGTTTGGGCAGTGTAGGGGGTCGTGCTGGGGCTTGTGTTTCAGGGTATAGGGCAGTGCAGGGGTGTTCAGGCAGTGTAGGTGGTCGTGCTGGTGCTTGTGTTTCCGGGTTTAGGGCAGTGCAGTGGTGTTCGGGCAGTGTAGGGGGTCATGCTAGGACTGGTGTTTCAGGGTTTATGGCAGAGCAGAGGTGTTCGGGCATTGTAGAGGGTTGTTCTGAGGCAGGTGTTTTAGTGTTTAGGGCAGAGCAGTGGTGTTCGGGCAGTGTAGGGGGATGTGCAGGGGTGGTGTTTTAGGGTATAGGGCAGAGCAGTGGGGTTCGATCCGGGTAGAGGGTTGTGCTGGGGCTGGTGTTTCAGGGTTTAGGGCAGTGCAGTGTTGTTCGGGCAGTGCAGGGGATCGTCCTGGGGGTGGTGTTTCAGGGTTTAGGGCAGTGCAGTGGTGTTCGGGCAGTGTTGGGGGTTTTGCAGGGAGTGGTGTTTCAGTGTTTAGGGCAGTTGTGTTCGGGCAGTGTAGGGGGTCTTGCTGGGGGTGGTGTTTCATGGTTTATGGCAGTGCAGTGGTGTTCAGGTAGTGTTGGGGGTTTTGCTGGGGGTGGTGTTTCAGTGTTTAGGGCAGTGGTGTTTGGGCAGTATAGTGGTCGTGCAGAAGGGTGATGTTTCAGGGTTTAGGGCAGTGCAGTGGTGTTTGGGCAGTGTAGGGGTTCGTGCTGCGGGTGGTGTTTTAGTGCAGAGCAGTGGTGTTCGGGCAGTGTAGGGGGTCGTGCTGGGGCGGTGTTTCAGGGTATAGGGCAGTGCAGTGGTGTTCGGGCAGTGTAGGGGGTCTTGCAGGGGTGGTGTTTCAGGGTTTAAGGTTGTGGTGTTTGGGCAGTGTAGGGGGTCGTGCTGGGGCTGCTGTTTCAGGGTTTAGGGCAGTGCAGTGGTGTTCAGGCAGTGCAGGGGGACGTGCTGGGGCTGGTGTTTCATGGTTTAGGGCAGTGCAGTGGTGTTCGGGCAGTACAGGGGGTCATGCTGGGGGTGGTGTTTCAGGGTTTAGGGCAGTGCAGTGGTGTTCGGGCAGTGTAGGGGGTCGTGCTGGGGCTGGTGTTTCAGGGTTTAGGGCAGAGCAGTGGTGTTCGGGCAGTGTAGGGGGTCGTGATGGGTGATGTTTCAGGGTTTAGGGCAGTGGTGTTCAGGCAGTGTAGGGGGTCTTGCTGGAGGTGATGTTTCAGGGGTTAGGGCAGTGCAGTATTGTTTGGGCATTGTAGGGGGTCTTGCTGGGGGTAGTGTTTCAGGATTTAGGGCAGTGCAGTGGTGTTCGGGCTGTGTAGGGCGTTATGCTGGGGGTAGTGTTTCAGGGTTTAGGGCAGTGAAGTGGTGTTCGGTCAGTATAGGGGGTCATGCTGTAGGTGGTGTTTCAGGGTAGTGAAATGGTGTTCGGGCAGTGTAGGGGGTCATGCTGGAAATGGTGTTTTAGGGTTTAGGGCAGAGCAGTGGTGTTCGGGCAGTGTAGAGAGTTGTTCTGGGGCAGGTGTTTTAGGGTTTAGGGCAGAGCAGTGGTGTTCGGGAAGTGTAGGGGGATGTGCGGAGGGAGGTGTTTTAGGGTATAGGGCAGAGCAGTGGTGTTCAAGCAGGGTAGAGGGTCGTGCTGGGGCTGAAGTTTCAGGGTTTAGGGCAGTGCAGTGTGGTTCGGGCAGTGCAGGGGGTCGTGCTGGGGGTGGTGTTTCAGGGTTTATGGCACTGCAGTGGTGTTCGGGCAGTGTTGGGGGTTTTGCTGGGGGTGGTGTTTGTGTTTAGGGCAGTGGTGTTCGGGTAGTATAGGGGTCGTGCAGAGGGGTGTTGTTTCAGTGTTTAGGGCAGTGCAGTGGTGTTCGGGCAGTGTCAGGGTCATGCAGAGGGGTGGTATTTTAGGGTTTAGGGCAGTGCAGTCGTGTTTGGGCAGTGTAGGGGGTCATGCTGGGTGTGGTGTTTCGAGGTTTAGGGCATTGCAGTGGTGTTCGGGCAGTGTAGGAGTCATGCAGGGGGTGGTGTTTCAGGGTTTAGGACAGTGCAGTGGAGTTCGGGCAGTGTAGGGGTTGTGCTGGGGTGGTTCTTCAGGGTTCAGGACAGTGCAGTGGTGTTCGGGCAGTGTAGGGGGTCGTGCTGGGGGTGGTGTTTCAGGGTTTACGGCAGTGCAGTGGTGTTCGGGCAGTGCAGGGGGTCGTGCAGGGAGTGGTGTTTCTGGGTTTAGGGCAGAGAAGTGGTGTTTGGACAGTGTAGTGGGGCGTGCTGGGGGTGGTGTTTCAGGGTTTAGTGCAGTGCACTGGTATTCGAGCAGTGTAGGGGTTCGTGCTGGAGTGGTGTTTTAAGGCAGTGCAGTGGTGTTCGTGCAGAGTAGGGCTTCATGCTGTGGGTGGTGTTTTAGGGTTTAGGGCAGTGCAGTGGTGTTCGGGCAGTGTAGGTGGTCGTGCTGGGGCTGGTGTTTCAGGGTTTAGTGCAGTGCACTGGTGTTCGGGCAGTGTAGGGGTTCGTGCTGGAGTGGTGTTTTAAGGCAGTGCAGTGGTGTTCGTGCAGTGTAGGGGTTTGTGCTGTGGGTGGTGTTTTAGGGTTTAGGGCAGTGTAGTGGTGTTTGGGCAGTGTAGGGGGTCGTGCTGGTGTTTCAGGGTTTAGGGCAGTGCAGTGGTGTTTGGGCAGTATAGGGGGACGTGCTGGGGCTTGTGTTTCAGGGTTTAGGGCAGTGCAGGGGTGTTCAGGCAGTGTAGGGGGTCGTGCTGGGGCTTGTGTTTCAGGGTTTAGGGCAGTGCAGTGGTGTTCGGGCAGTGTAGGGGGTCATGCTGGGACTGGTGTTTCAGGGTTTAGGGCAGAGCAGAGGTGTTCGGGCAGTGTAGAGGGTTGTTCTGGGGCAGGTGTTTTAGGGTTTAGGGCAGAGCAGTGGTGTTCGGGCAGTGTAGGGGGATGTGCGGGGGTGGTGTTTTAGAGTATAGGGCAGAGCAGTGGGGTTTGATCCGGGTAGAGGGTTGTTCTGGGGCTGGTGTTTCAGGGTTTAGGGCAGTGCAGTGTTGTTCGGGCAGTGCAGGGGATCGTCCTGGGGGTGGTGTTTCAGGGTTTAGGGCAGTGCAGTGGTGTTCGGGCAGTGTTGGGGGTTTTGCTGGGGGTGGTGTTTCAGTGTTTAGGGCAGTTGTGTTCGGGCAGTGTAGGGGGTCTTGCTGGGGGTGGTGTTTCATGGTTTATGGCAGTGCAGTGGTGTTCAGGTAGTGTTGGGGGTTTTGCTGGGGGTGGTGTTTCAGTGTTTAGGGCAGTGGTGTTTGGGCAGTATAGTGGTCGTGCAGAGGGGTGATGTTTCAGGGTTTAGGGCAGTGCAGTGGTGTTCGGGCAGTGTAGGGGTTCGTGCTGCGGGTGGTGTTTTAGGGCAGAGCAGTGGTGTTCGGGCAGTGTAGGGGGTCGTGCTGGGGGCGGTGTTTCAGGGTATAGGGCAGTGCAGTGGTGTTCTGGCAGTGTAGGGGGTCGTGCTGGGGCTGGTGTTTCAGGGTTTAGGGCAGAGCAGTGGTGTTCGGGCAGTGTAGGGGGTCATGCTGGGGCTGGTGTTTCAGGGTTTAGGGCAGAGCAGTGGTGTTCGGGCAGTGTAGGGGGTCGTGCTGGGTGATGTTTCAGGGTTTAGGGCAGTGGTGTTCAGGCAGTGTAGGGGGTCTTGCTGGAGGTGATGTTTCAGGGGTTAGGGCAGTGCAGTATTGTTTGGGCATTGTAGGGGGTCTTGCTGGGGGTAGTGTTTCAGGATTTAGGGCAGTGCAGTGGTGTTCGGGCTGTGTAGGGCGTTGTTCTGGGGGTGGTGTTTCAGGGTTTAGGGCAATGAAGTGGTGTTCGGTCAGTATAGGGGGTCATGCTGTGGGTGGTGTTTCAGGGTTTAGGGCAGTGAAATGGTGTTTGGGCAGTGTAGGGGGTCATGCTGGAAATGGTGTTTCAGGGTTTAGGGCAGAGCAGTGGTGTTCGGGCAGTGTAGAGGGTTGTTCTGGGGCAGGTGTTTTAGGGTTTAGGGCAGAGCAGTGGTGTTCGGGAAGTGTAGGGGGATGTGCGGAGGGAGGTGTTTTAGGGTATAGGGCAGAGCAGTGGTGTGCAAGCAGGGTAGAGGGTCGTCCTGGGGCTGAAGTTTCAGGGTTTAGGGCAGTGCAGTGTGGTTCGGGCAGTGCAGGGGGTCGTGCTGGGGGTGGTGTTTCAGGGTTTATGGCAGTGCAGTGGTGTTCGGGCAGTGTCAGGGTCGTACAGAGGGGTGGTATTTTAGGGTTTAGGGCAGTGCAGTGGTGTTTGGGCAGTGTAGGGGGTCATGCTGGGTGTGGTATTTCAAGGTTTAGGGCATTGCAGTGGTGTTCGGGCAGTGTAGGAGTCATGCAGGTGGTGGTGTTTCAGGGTTTAGGACAGTGCAGTGGTTTTCGGGCAGTGCAGGGGGTCGTGCAGGGAGTGGTGTTTCTGGGTTTAGGGCAGAGCAGTGGTGTTTGGACAGTGTAGGGGGACGTGCTGGGGGTGGTGTTTCAGGGTTTAGTGCAGTGCACTGGAATTCGGGCAGTGTAGGGGTTCGTGCTGGAGTGGTGTTTTAAGGCAGTGCAGTGGTGTTCGTGCAGAGTAGGGCTTCATGCTGTGGGTGGTGTTTTAGGGTTTAGGGCAGTGCAGTGGTGTTCGGGCAGTGTAGGGCGTCGTGCTGGGGCTGGTGTTTCAGGGTTTAGGGCTGTGCAGTGGTGTTCGGGCTGTGTAGGGGGTCGTGCTGGGGCTGGTGTTTCAGGGTTTAGGGCAGTGCAGTGGTGTTCGGGCAGTATAGGGGGTCGTGCTGGGGCTGGTGTTTCAGGGTTTAGGGCAGAGCAGTTGTGTTTGGGCCGTGTAGGGGGTCATGCTGGGGCTGGTGTTTCAGGGTTTAGGGCAGAGCAGTGGTGTTCGGGCAGTGTAGGGGGTCGTGCTGGGTGGTGTTTCAGGGTTTAGGGCAGTGCTGTTCAGGCAGTGTAGGTGTTCTTGCTGGAGGTGATGTTTCAGGGGTAAGGGCAGTGCAGTATTGTTTGGGCAGTGTAGGGGGTCTTGCTGGGGGTACTGTTTCAGGATTTACGGCAGTGCAGTGGTGTTCAGGCTGCGTATGGGGTTGTGCTGGGGGATGGTGTTTCAGAGTTTAGGGCAGTGAAGTGGTGTTCGGTCAGTGTAGTGGGTAATGCTGGGACTGGAGTTTCAGGGTTTAGGGCAGAGCAGTGGTGTTCAGGCAGTGTAGAGGGTTGTTCTGGGGCAGGTGTTTTAGGGTTTAGGGCAGAGCAGTGGTGTTCGGGCAGTGTAGGGGGATGTGCGGGTGTGGTGTTTTAGAGTATAGGGCAGAGCAGTGGTGTTCGAGCAGGTTAGAGGGTCGTGATGGGGCTGGTGTTTCAGGGTTTAGGGCAGTGCAGTGTTGTTCGGGCAGTGTTGGGGGTTTTGCTGGGGGTGGTGTTTCAGTGTTTAAGGCATTGGTGTTCAGGCAGTGTAGGGGGTCTTGCTGGGCGTGGTGTTTCAGGGTTTATGGCAGGGCAGTGGTGTTTGGGCAGTTTGGGGGATTTTGCTGGGGGTGGTGTTTCAGTTTTAGGGCAGTGGTGTTCGGGCAGTGTAGGGGTCGTGCAGAGGGGTGGTATTTTAGGGTTTAGGGCAGTGCAGTGGTGTTTGGGCAGTGTATGGGGTCATGCTAGGCGTGGTGTTTCAAGGTTTAGGGCATTGCAGTGGGTGTTCGGGCAATGTAGGGGTCATGCAGGGGGTGGTGTTTCAGGGTTTAGGACAGTGCAGTGGAGTGCGGGCAGTGTAGGGGTTGTGCTGGGGGTGGTTCTTCAGGGTTTAGGACAGTGCAGTGGTGTTCGGGCAGTATAGGGTGTTGTGCTGGGGTGTTGTTTCAGGGTTAAGGGGAGTGCAGTGGTGTTCGGGCAACGCAGGGGGTCCTGCAGGGAGTGGTGTTTCTGGGTTTAGGGCAGAGCAGTGGTGTTCGGACAGTGTAGGGGGACGTGCTGGGGTGGTGTTTCAGGGGTTAGTACACTGCACTGGTGTTCGGGCAGTTTAGGAGTTCGTGCTGGAGTGGTGTTTTAAGGCAGTGCAGTGGTGTTCGTGCAGTGTAGGGGTTTGTGCTGTGGGTGATGTTTTACGGTTTAGGGCAGTGCAGTGATGTTCGGGCAGTGCAGGGGGTTGTGCTGGGGCTGGTGTTTCAGGGTTTAGGGCTGTGCAGTGGTGTTCGGGCAGTGTAGAGGATTGTTCTGGGGCAGGTGTTTTAGGGTTTAGGGCAGAGTAGTGGTGTTCGGGCAGTGTAGGGGGATGTGCGGGGGGTGGTGTTTTAGGGTATAAGGCAGAGCAGTGGTGTTCGAGCAGGGTAGAGGGTCATGCTGGAGCTGGTGTTTCAGGGTTTAGGGCAGTGCAGTGTTGTTCGGGCAGTGCAGGGGGTCGTGCTGGGGGTGGTGTTTCAGGGTTTAGGGCAGTGCAGTGGTGTTCAGGTAGTGTTGAGGGTTTTGCTGGGGGTGGTGTTTCAGTGTTTAGGGCAGTGGTGTTCAGACAGTGTAGGGGGTCTTGCTGGGGGTGGTGTTTCCGGGTTTATGGCAGTGCATTGGTGTTTGGGAAGTGTAGGGGGTCGTGCAGGGGGGTGGTGTTTCAGGGTTTAGGGCAGTGCAGTGGTGTTCAGGCAGTGTAGGGGGTCTTGCTGGGTGTGGTGTTTCAGGGTTTAGGGCAGTGCAGTGGTGTTCGGGCAGTGTAGGGGGTCGTGCTGGGGCTGGTGTTTCAGGGTTTAGGGCAGTGCAGTGGTGTTCGGGCAGTGTAGGGGTCATGCTGGGGCTGGTGTTTCAGGGTTTAGGGCAGTGCAGTGGAGTTCGGGCAATGTAGGGGGTCATTCTGGGGCTGTTGTTTCAGGGTTTAGGGCAGAGCAGTGGTGTTCGGGCAGTGTAGGGGGACGTGCTTGGGGTGGTGTTTCAGGGTTTAGTGCAGTGCAGTGTTGTTCGGGCAGTGCAGGGGGTCGTGTTGTGGCTGGTGTTTCAGGGTTTAATGCAGTGCTGTGTTGTTCGGGCAGTGCAGGGGGTCGTGTTGTGGGTGGTGTTTCAGGGTTTAGTGCAGTGCAGTGTTGTTCGGGCAGTGCAGGGGGTCGTGTTGTGGGTGGTGTTTCAAGGTTTAGGGCAGTGCAGTGGTGTTCGGGCATTGTAGGGGTTCGTGCTCTGGGTGGTGTTTCAGGGTTTAGGGCAGTGCAGTGGTGTTCGGGTAGTGTAGGCGGTTGTGCTGGGGGTGGTATTTTAGGGTTTAGGGCAGTACAGTGGTGTTCGGGCAGTTAAGGGTGTCGTGCTGGGGCTGGAGTTTCAGCGTTTAGGGCAGGGCAGTGGTGTTCGGTCAGTGTAGAGGGTCATACTGGGTTTGGTGTTTCAGGGTTTCGGGCAGTGCAGTGGTGTTCGGGCAGTGTAGGGGGTCTTGCAGGGGGTGGTGTTTCAGGGTTTAGGGCTATGGTGTTTGGGCAGTGTAGGGGGTCATGCTGGGGCTGTTGTTTCAGAGTTTAGGGCAGTGCACTGGTGTTCAGGCAGTGTAGGGGGTTGTGCTGGGTGGTGTTTCAGGCTTTAGGGCAGTGGTGTTCAGGCAGTGTAGGGGGTCTTGCTGGATGTGATGTTTCAGGGGTTAGGGCAGTGGAGTATTGTTTGGGCAGTGTAGGGGGTCTTGCTGGGGGTAGTGTTTCAGGATTTAGGGCAGTGCAGTGGTGTTCGGGCTGTATAGGGGTTTGTGCTGGGGGTGGTGTTTCAGGGTTTAGGGCAGTGAAGTGGTGTTCGGGCAGTGTAGGGGGTCATGCTGGGGGTAGTGTTTCAGGTTTTAGGGCAGTGCAGTGGTGTTCGGGCAGTGTAGGTTGTCGGGCTGGGGTTGGTGTTTCAGGGTTTAGGACAGTGCAGTGGTGTTAGGGCAGTGTGGCGGGTCGTGCTGGTAGTAGTGTTTCAGGGTTGTAGGCAGTGCAGTGGTGTTTGGGCAGTGTAGGGAGTCATGCTGGGGTAGTGTTTCAGGGTTTAAGGCAGTGCAGTGGTGTTCGTGCAGTGTAAGGGCTTTTGCTGGGGTAGTTTTTTAGGGTTTAGGGCAGTGCAGTTGTGTTTGTGTAGTGTGCAGCGCATGCGCTGCGTCGCTAGGCGAGACCTAAAAAGCATTGCACCAAGATGGCTGCCAACACTTCCTGGATTGAAGTGTTGGCAGCCAATTAGAGCCAAGCTCGTGCTTGTGTAGTTAGGTCCCGCCCAGATATACAAAGATTTCTTTCCTTTAATATCTCAGAAACTACCGAACGGATTTACACCATTTAAAAAAATGTCGCTTTATGAACCAAGCACTACCTTTTTGCCACATTTGGTGTAATTCCGTTAAGCAGTTACAATTGTAACCGTGTCTAAAGTTTCCTATGGGAAATTGACTTTTTTACCTCTATTTTTTAATTTCTCAGGAACTTCTGAACGGATTTACACCATTTAAAAAAAAGGTCTCTTTCTGAACCAAGGGCTACCTTTTTGCCAAATTTGGTATAATTCCATTCAGCAGTTCGGGCTGTAGTCGTGTCTAAAGTTTCCCACGGGAAATAACATGGAGAAAACACGTTTTGGGAACCCCCTTTTTTCTCGGCCCCCGCTTGATGAATCACCCCGAAACTTATAGGATAGGAGCTGACTGGAGCAGGACCAACATTTTTAAAATTTCGCGAAGATTTGTCAACCGGCGCCAAAGTTACTGGGAATAGTAACATGGTCCTAACTATAACTACCTGCTGGCGACCGCCAGTAGGTAATATACATATATATATATATTTATTTTTTTCTCTTAAAAAACCATAGGTTTGAGATATGTTATAGTTAGGAATTAGCATTTAAAAAACCTTTGAAATTCACTAAAAAACATAGGTTTCAGGCACGTTATAGTTAGGAATTAGCATTTAAAAAAACATAGAAATTCACTGAAAAAAACATAGGTTTCAGAGGCGTTATAGTTAGCTGGACATTTCCCTCG
Source organism: Triturus cristatus (assembly GCF_964204655.1). NCBI lineage: Eukaryota > Metazoa > Chordata > Amphibia > Caudata > Salamandridae > Triturus > Triturus cristatus. Next base: position 191,451 of record NW_028187862.1, on the reverse strand, counting down.
TACAAAACCATTGAAATTCCTCCGTTATAGTTAGTTCAGCAACTATAACTCACGCGCCCGCAATCCACTGCTGATGACCTTACATATTACATCACTCATGACATCACTGATGACATCTCAAATGACATCACTGATGACATCATCCAGTGAATCTGTGTTTTTCTGAAAATTAAATATGTTTTATATATGTATATCTCAAGGTCGATGGAAGAATAAATGGGTATATAAGTGTCTAAATGGATGTTTTTTTCTGAAAGATTGATTGTATAACTGACTGATTAAGTGTATCTTAGTGCATACATGGGTTAGTGAGTAATGTTTAAATATGTAAATATCTGTAATAGTCTCTCACTTTGTGTATAAGTGGGTGCATAGGTTGGCGAGCAGCTACATGAGTGTCCAAATAGGTTATTAGTTGGTTTTTCGAGTATTAGTATGAGTGTCTGAGTGTCTGTGTGGTTCGGTGGGGGGTATTATGTATTGCATAGATGCATGAATGAGTGACTCACTGTTTGTATGTGTTGAAGACAGCATGTGTGCAGGACTGTATGGGTGGATGAGTGTATATATGGGTGTGTTAGTGAGTGAATGACTGATTCAATAGTGTTTATATTAGTAACTACATATATTTTAAACGATTATATGTGAGTATTGGTGTATATAAGTGAGTATATGTGAGAGTTAGAGATTGGAAGAGGTAATGTATGAATAACTATGTGTTTCTATTAGTGATTGTTTAAAATAGTAAGTATGTGTAAGTTTCTGTATAAGTAAGTGTGGTGGTGTGTGTATAACTGTATATGCAAGTAAATGGTTGTTTGATTCTTTATTAGCATGAGTGACTATGTGTGTGAGTAACTCTATGGATGAGTGGCGGTGTGTAACAGGATGTATAGGTGTATGAGTACATATTATTTGTGAGTACATATATGAGTGACTATATAGGACTGTTGGTGAATGAGTGCATGTGTATGTACATCTTAGAGTTACTGAATTGGTTGTTGTAACTGGTTTTGGTATGTCCATTGTTTTGAAGATTTTAGTTTCTATTTCTGTATGTGTGTATCAAAGGTTATATTAGGGTAAGAGGAGGTCTGCCACTCTATCACCAGGATGATGTCATCAGTGATGTCGTCAGTGATGTCATTTGAGATGTCATGAGTGATGTCATGAGTGATGTCACTGACCATGTCATGAGTGATGTAATATGTGATGTCATCAGCAGTGGATTGCGGGCGGGCGAGTTACAGTTAGCTGAACTAACTATAACAGAGGAATTTCAATGGTTTTGTACGAGGGAAATGTCCAGCTAACTACAACGCCCCTGAAACCTATGGTTTTTTCAGTGAATTTCTATGGGTTTTTAAATGCTAATTCCTAACTATAACGTGCCTGAAACCTATGGTTTTTTCAGTGAATTTCAAAGGTTTTTTAAATGCTAATTCCTAACTATAACATATCTAAAAACTATGGTTTTTTAAGTGAATTTCAAAGGTTTTTTAAATGCTAATTCCTATTTTTAACTTATCTCTTACCTATGGTTTTTTACTGAATTACATAGGATTTCTAAATCTTTATTTTTCGGTGTATCAATTGCTTTATTAACATCTTTATACTGTTTTTCTTCATTTTTTAAAGTTCATTTGTTTACGTATTTTTTTTATAAAAATTTGTTTTTGATTTTTTAAACATTTTTGTAACAATTTTTTTATATATATTTTTTAAACTATATTTTTTGGGAGGAAGTCACGCACCCAATGCGTATCGTTCCCGAACAATACGCGGAACCTAGCCGCCAATTTACCACTATTGTTCAGGATCCGCGTAGGGTGTGTGATGAATACGTATTTACCTGCGCGATTGCTCTGCGATCCACACGCGACTGCAAGCGCATACGCGATGCACACGTACGTTACACGACACTCGCGTCCTTCCGCGTGACGTCATATACGTATTTGACGCGGTGGGTGCGCGATTCCCGCAAAATATTTTAAATGTCAAAAAGATATATATATATATTTCATATCAATATTAAGGCAAGACATAATCTAAGTTACTCATAAAATGAATTAATTTTTACTTTTAATCAACCTATATTACTTTTAAATGCAATTTTGCGAATTTGCACTCGGTGCGTGCTGCCTATGCGCAGGGTGCGCTGATCCCATGTGACCTGAAAAAAAGAGATTTGATTGGTTCATTAGACTTCCTATTCTAACTATTGAAAGACCCCACCCATTTCAATCATTCTTCTTAGACCTTCTTTGGAGGAGCATCTCTGTGCTTGGAAGAACTTTTTGGCTAAGTTGACACTTAGTTCAAACTTTTTGTGAGAAACAATGGCTTCAGGGCAGCAGGCATCACCAGCATTTCAACATTCATCAGAAGATGAATTTTTGGCTGAACCACCACACCCAGAAAGATACACATCTGTTGTCTGGAATTTTTTTACTTTCCTAGAGGGACAAACGAAGACAAATGCCACCAAAGTGACATGCAAAATATGTCAGATAGTGCTGTCCGATGGAGATCCGACAAAGAAGTACTCATGTGGTACAGCCAGTTTGAAGACGCATCTCCAAACTTTGCATCCAGTAAACCTGGCACGTGAAGAGTGCCAAAGAATGAGAGTTCTTCCAGCACCTTCACAAGCTTCACAACCAAGTACTTCTTGGACGGATCCATCTGAACAACACCTGGATATACGTCCTCAGTTTGCAACACTCAAAGTGCACTGCTTGAAGTGTAACGAAATCCTATGCTACGGAGAACAGTCTATTGATTTAAATTGCAGGTTGCAAGAGAACCATCGTTGTTAGATTATTTTTTTTCCCCTGAAGTTCATTGTTTTGTTCCTCCAGTTCTGTTTTTTTCTTTTTTCAAGAAAAACTAAATAAATCTAAAAATTGTTCAGAAAATCAAAAACAAAATATAAAACAAAAAAGAAGAAAAAAAAAGTTCTTGTCAGAACTAACTTTTCTGGTTTAAAAAAAGAGCTATATTTGTATGTTAGTGTGTGAAAGTTTAGATGAATGTATGTGTAGTGCATAATTGACTGAACGAATGCATTAGTAGTGTATGGTGAATGTATAAGTGCAGAACTATGAGGAAGTGCTGCAGCATCACACAGTAACCTCTTTAACTGCAGTGTGCTGTGGTACTTCCGAAGCACAGGGATGCAACATATGTACATAAATATGTTGCAAGTCTATGCTTCTCTCTGCACGGCTGCTTAAACTGCAGCCATGTGGTGACACAGGTACCCTTGCACCATGGTGCAAGGATATCTGTGTCATGTGGAGTTGGTTTTTGTGCGGGGAGACACACCTTCCTGCACAAAAACAATCAGTAAAGGCATTTTTCTCCTTCAATATATGCTGAGCAGTTTTTTATGTAAATTGTCCAAAGGTAATCCTATTAAATTATAATAATAAATTCCTCAGAGGCTAAATTATCTTCCTAAAACTTTGGCTTTAAAAATATTCGGTAGGAATTTGGTAATTCACTAGGCAAACATTATTTGAAAACCAACTGGGCATCATTGCTAAGTGTCCAGCCGTTGTCACATTTTAGATAGGCAGTGTAATTTTCAGATGTTGTGGAAGGACCATCATGGAAAATTATTGCAACTGCTACAAAAGTCCTTCCTGATATTGATAGTTGAGTTGCTACAAAATGTTTTATTAAAGTGTCCAATTTTCTTCCATCAGCTGTACAACGTTGCATCATTAAAATTAAATATTGTCCATATCTTTGTAAAAATAATGTTGATAACATTTCTGATTTACATTGGCTACACTCCATGTTTTGAATTGCAGCTTTAACTAATTTATTGAAAGACACTAATTTACAGTCCTGTAATGTTAAATATAGAAATCTTTCAGTGTCTACATTAGTGCTAGATGTACACATACAATTTTCACAATGATGTTCCCATTTGTAACAAAGGCCAAAAATATTTTCTATTTCTACACCTTCATTTTCTAAAATGGTAGGCATATACATTAGAAATTCCTGAGCATCTTGTTGGATATTTTGCGTAAATTGTGTAGAACCAGAACATACATCCAAAAGATTAAGAATATCAGAAACAGTTTGAATTTTACTTGTATCAGTTCTCAATTTTTCATAAACAGAATGCAACAAGGAACAAAATCTTTTTTTCCTGATTCTACATAATTTGGTGTTGCAAACCTTCAAGATAAAAAACAACATTGACCATTACATTACCATGGCAGTTGTCACCTGAACTATTTTCAAACTGATAACCAACAATCTCTTTAACAGTGTCCTTTTTCTTTTTGCTTGCAATGACAACATTATCTTGTTTTTCCCTTCTCTACACCTTCAGTCCAGATATTCTCATACCTTCTTTTTCGACCAACCACACGCTTTTCAAATACAGGATATTGACCTAAATTGGGAGCATACGCTCTTCTTAACCTATTATACTCTTTTACACAGTTTGCATCTGCTGTAACCTTTGTGTCATCAAAATCAATCAAAAACAAACCAGATAATGTTCTGGCTCGCGACAAAGCAACATATGCCATACCCTCTTTAAGCACAGTAGATCCAATATTCACCAATGCACTGTCTACACTTAATCCTTGAGATTTATGAATAGTCACTGCGTATGCCAGAGAAAATGGAAATTGTTTCCTATGGACATATACATCTTTAACAAGCAAAAAACGAACTGAACAACGACCAATTTCTTTAACTTCTTCAATCTGATCAAATTTAATTTTTAAAAATTCAATTCCATCTTTTTTCTGATAATTAACAAAATCCACAACTTTACCCATTGCTCCATTAACTAAACCTTTTTCTACTTCCAAATTACGCCTTAAAATTACCCGACAGTTTATACATGCATATAGATTATTTTCTAAACCAGCAGTTTTAGATATCTTTTTTTCTAAAGAATCTTGTTTTGTTTTCAATTTTCCCATCAAAATTATAGTGATTCCTTCATGCTCTATTATAACGATGGCTTCCATTTTTATAATTTCTTCATTTTCCAGTTTCAATAGTTCTTCGTTGAATATAGAACACTCGCGCAGTGTTGGCATTAAGCAGATTACAGATTTATTTTCTGCAATTTTCATGTATATTTTCTCAGGAACTACCTTTTATTTGGAAACAAATTGGAAAGTAATCGACTCTGCAAAGCTTGTTTGCCATGTTCTGTCAGAAGTCTAATTCTTATATCTTGAATAATACTTCCATATTCAGCATCATTTGCCTTTCGCTTATTTTTCGTCAGTTCTTTGTATTCAAAATATGACCAAATGTTCACGTTTCCAACACTACCCAGAGACTTTCTGGTGTCTTCATGCGCAAGTGTTTTAAATACTGGTTGTCCTTTTACAGGAGTCAGTTGCAGTAGATCTCCAAAAACTATAACGTGTTTTCCTCCAAATAACACGTCATACTCTGTTTTAAGAATTTGCTGCATTCTTAAATGCACAAAGGCAAGCATTAAGTTTGAGACCGTGCTTACCTCATCAATAATGAGACGTTTCATTTTCTTCAGGACTCTTGAAACTTCACAACAAGCTTCTCCAGATAGCTTGTGGTATTCCAATGTGTTCTCATGCTCTATTGGTAGCATTAGTAAACGATGTAAAGTAATTCCTTCTATGTTATGTGCTGCCAACCCAGTTGGAGCAGTGACAACACAAGACAAATGCGACTCAGTTGTTTTCTGTAGATAACTTGTAATTACTTTAATTAAGAAACTTTTTCCTGTTCCAGCTTGTCCACTCACATACATTCGGATAGGTTGAAATGATGTGCATGAGCACTCTTTCTTTTCATGAAGTAATTCATGGTCAATCTGTTGTCTCACTTGCTGATATATTGGTTTCTGTTCAACACTTAGGGGCCGATTCCGATCCTGGAAAAAATTTCCCCGTATGAATCGTATCCGGATTTTTTTCCGTACGAATCGTACAAGTACCGTACAAACTGGCAAGTACGATTCATATGGGAAAAAGTCCATACGAATTGTATTGGGAAAATTCCCCCACACATCCTCGGGTCGGAAAACGTTTCCGACACGTCCCCGGACGATTTTACGTACAAATGTGAAAACTCAAGTCCGAGCGCGCAAGTACGATCCGTACCGGGCGTCCGATGTTACAACTGCATGGAAAAAACACCGTACGGACCGAACTCCCATAGCAACCATGGAGACATGTGCCCGCATACGTGCCGAACACCCCCCCCTGCCCCCGTATGTACGCCCCGAACACCCCCCCAGCCCCCGTATGTACGCCCCCAGCCCCCGTATGTACGCGCCGAACACTCCCCCCCTGCCCCTGTATGTACGCCCTGAACCCCCAGCCCCCCCGCGGAAGTACGGACCATACCCCCACCCGTGTATGTACGGAGCGGACCCCCAGCCCCCCGTGTAAGTACGGACCGTACCTCCACCCATGTATGTACGTACCATACCCCCAGCCCCCCGTGTAAGTACGGACCGTACCCCCACCCGTGTATGTACGGACCGTACCCCCAGCCCCCCGTGTAAGTACGGACCGTACCCCCACCTGTGTATGTACGGACCGTACCCCCAGCCCCCCGTGTAAGTATGGACCGTACCCCCACCCGTGTATGTACAGACCGTACCCCCAGCCCCCGTGTAAGTACGGACCGTACCCCCACCCGTGTATGTACGGAGCTGACCCCCAGCCCCCCCCGTGTAAGTACGGACCGTACCCCCACCCGTGTATGTACAGAGCGGACCCCCAGACCGTACCCCCAGCCCCCCGTGTAAGTACAGACCGTACCCCCTCCGGGTAAGTACAGACCGTACCCCCATACATGGGTGGGGGTATGGTCTGTACTTACCCAGAAGGGGTACGGTCCGTACTTACATGGGGGGGCTGGGGGTACGGTCCGTACATACACGGGTGGGGGTACGGTCCGTACTTACATGGGGGGGTATGGTCCGTACTTACACGGGGGGCTGGGGGTCCGCTCCGTACATACACGGGTAGGGGTACAGTCCGTACTTACACGGGGGGTACGGTCCGTACTTACACGGGGGGCTGGGGGTACGGTCCGTACATACACGGGGGTGTTCGGCGCGTACATACGGGGGCTGGGGGGTCTTCGGGGCGTACATACGGGGGCTGGGGGGGTGTTCGGCGCGTACATACGAGGGCTAGGGGGGTGTTCGGGGCGTACATACGGGGGCAGGGGGGTGTTCGGCGCGTACATACAGGGGCTGGGGGTTCAGGGCGTACATACGGGGGCGGGGGGGTGTTCGCGTGTACATATGAGGGCTAGGGGGGTGTTCGGGGCGTACATACGGGGGCTGGGGGGGTGTTCGGCGGGTACATACGAGGGCTGGGGGGGTGTTCGGGGCGTACATACGGGGGCTGGGGGTGTTCGGGGCGTACATACGGGGGCTGGGGGGGTGTTCGGCGCGTACATACGGGGGCTGGGGGGGGGTACGGCGCGTACCGGGCCCCCTATTCCGCTGGCATCATGGCGTACTTAGCTTTTCTGGCACTTTTTGGGTGCCGTAAAAATATTGCCGTCCGGACTGCTGTGGGTACGAATCGTACTTGCTGGTACGTAAAAACAAGCCTACCTCCGTACGGAAATGGTGTTTCCGTACGAATCGTACTTGCAAGTTTGTAGGGTTTTTTTCCCGGGTACGAGTCGGACGGAGAAAACGCTCCGACCGACGGTTCGTACCCGGTTTTTCCAGGATCGGAATCGGCACCTTAGTTGTTCTTCCAAGTTTGCTAATTCCATTACATATTCTTGAGCTTGATGCATTGCTGTTTCCACCTCATCCATGGCAATTGCCGCTTCATTTTCAACAATTGGTTGTCCTAGTGGATCTTGACTCAGTGCAGCAGAACTTTGACTGTCTTGAGAACTGTCTCTAGCAATCTCAGCTGCAATTGTAGCTTCTTGATCAATTTCATCATTCAACATTTTCACATAATTTGCAAAAGCACTGCATTGTATGCTATCTTTACAAGCATTAAATGAATCTTCAAAGCTCTGAAAATCTCCAAGTAATTCCAGTTCTGAACGCCACGGTTTGAACATTTGCAAAAGGGCTAAATAGTAAAATTCCCTTTTATCAGCAGTGTTGCAACTCAGCTTCCTGTGATTAATCAAATTTCCTTTCCTTTGTTTCACTAAACATCCTTCGTAACCAATGACTTCATATTTTCCATCATTGATGTTCTCTGTAGTATTCCATTTAAAAGTGTATTTTGGCAGCACTTCATAGAGACACATGTTCTCAAGATGATGACTTCTGTTTGGGTAATATGTGTCCTACATATTCGTTTTCAAAATATCTGTACTTTCTGGTTCTTTTTCTGCTAAATATTCAATTTCTTGAACAGATTTCAGTACCTGATTTCGCATTGTTGCAAGACCTAGGCTCACCCAAATGATTCTTCTACTTTTGGAGTATAGACTTGCAGATTATAACTGATCTGAGCATTCATATGCTCCAATTTCTCGATGCGATAACATCTTCAAACTGAAACTGTATAATTTCTTACTTAGAGTCTTCTCATGAGAAATCTCTTCCCACATTTCTTTCAATTCCGTCTTTTCTGATTTAGCAATGTAGGACGTTACATATTGAGCAACAGCAATGGAATTGTCCGCAACATACTGAATATCCTTGTTAGCGTTCCACATGGATAAAATAACTGGATTGTAGTCATTTATGTATTTTGACTCTTCGCTTCTTCTTAAGTTGTAGGTATTTTTCGGAGACTTTCTTGTGATGGTATGTCGCATAGCTGACATAAAACTGTTCACTCTTCCTTTGGATAATACAGGACGTGGAAATCCAAAACGACATTTGGTATATAACTTATCCTTAGACTCGTACTTTCGTTGACAGTATTTTCCACATCTATGGCTTTGGAATCGTAAGACTTGTTGTTTTAAGTTTTTGTCTTCTCTGCTTTTGAGTACAGCACATGTGGCATATTTTTCAATGAAAGACAAAACAGTATCATCTGAACCTGTTCCAAATTTGGGGGCGTCCTTGATCCATAACAACATATGTATATGAGGAGCACCTCTTGCTTGATACTCCTTTCTCCAAAAGAAATCCACAACTTCTCCAAGAGGAGGATTCTTTTTATTGCAGATGAAAGATATCATAGCTTCAAATCTATGATTGAAATATCTGCATACATCAACAGGATCTAAAGAGCACAATTCTCCAGGTGTCTTGTATTCAATATTTTATATATTGGAATTTGCCTCTCGAAGAAATTCAAATAAATCATCCCAAGCGTACTCAGCACAGCTTAGTGTAAGGAACCATGTAGGAGTGCCTACGTTCCGTAGCATACATTTCAGTTCTCTATGACGACGGTACCAATATTCATTAGTCCCACGCTGACATGCCATCAGATTAATCAACTGAGATTCTAAATGATCATCTCTCTGATGCACTTTATCCATAAAATCCTTTGCAGTTAAATTTTGCAGATACACTCCAGTTCTTAAAATGTGATTTACTGCATTTGAAAGTCCAGACAAGTCACTTTCAAACAGAAGATGAAACATATAAGGGATACATTGTCGAAATCGTGGATCTTCTGCATATAATCTTGTTGTCCGATATTCAGATGCAGGAATCTGCACAGGACGTTCATCATATCGTCCACCTTTTCCTGTTGGAAACAACAGCGGGAAACAACGGGCTTCCAAGCTCTCTTCCCATACACTCATGGGACTTCCTTTTGCTTTTTTCATTTGGAATAACTCAATCGTATTCCCCATCACTTCTTTGGAATGAAGTGGATGTACACTGTAATGTTCATAGATTTCTTCACATCTGGACATGTCCACTTTTTCAATTTGTCCACTTGACGTTTCAGTATCTTCTGCTAAATCTATTTCTTCTTCTCCTACAAACACATTTCTATAGTACTCATTATTTTTTATCAGATACAATGTTGCCTTTTGCACTTTTCTAACATCCACTAACTCTTGCCAGATTTTCTTATTCTTAGTAGGAACACCATTAACTAGAATAACTAGTGGTTCATTTTCTGCACGGTCTACACCAATAGTTTCATTGTTTTTCTTTAAATCTAACGGTAAATACACAACTCTCCCTTTTAATCCTCTTTGTAAATCTGATGGAGGTAATTTACCTGTTTTAGGCTCCATACGGACAATAGCCTGAAATGGGTGCACACATTGAATGAGAATAGTCTTATAGGTATTTAAATCTATCAGCTCTGGAAGAATAGCAACCAACTCTAGATTATTATAAACAGCTCTAGCAGGCATTTTATTCTCATCTAATTTGTTATAACAATATTTGCAAATACGCTGGTCAGAACCCAAATCAAAACAATCCTCTACCAACAAATAAGTTACAAATTCCTTCCACTTATCATTATTTTCTGTTTCACTTTTTAAGTACAGATTGACACTCCTAGCCTGATTTTTATAGTGAGTTCGCCGACAACAAATACAAGAAACATTTGGTCTTTCACCTGAAATCACCTTAAACTTTGTGATTTGATCTTCAACATTTTTTGTAATCATGGGTTCTACATTGTCATCAACATTTTGTTCTATTAATGTGTCAGTTTCTGCACTCTCTTGCTGAGGACCAAAGTAACAAAACTCAATATCATCACAAACCTTTTTCACATCTAATACTGACCCACACAAAAGAGCACTGTTAAACTCATTTAACTTTAGTGCTGAACTTTTTGTATAATACAATCTTCTCACTAACTTCCACATTTGAGTATGATGTACTGCCAACATCCTGAAATGGTGAAAAACACTTTGACAAACTTTCCTAGAAAGACAAGCCAGAGAATGACCTCGCAAACCAGTATTTTTTCTCACTCTGCAAGGGTCTTGTCCTTACAACACCTTAATCTTTTGTTTAACACTTTTTTTACTATATGCTCGTAAGAAATTGCATAATTTATCAATAAATTCTTGTTGTAAACTACAAATACTTCTGCAATCCCAAGTGTCCACAGGGTCTTTAGGACGTCTCCCTAGAACTTCATCAGCTATCACTTCTTCTGCATTTCTTTGAACCATTTTCTCTTTGTCAATTGGACAACCATTTCTAACCTCATAACCTCGACCACTGGTGTCAACTGCATGCAATAAATTATTGCTCTGTAAATAACTCTCTTCATTAAAGAAAGGCTCTGAACTTGAACTGTGTTTCCATTCACCCCAAAAAAATCACAAAAATGTGTTCTGTTAATTACTCTTTTCCTCTTACTTTTGGCCTTCATTAAATGGATTGGTTTATCTAGTGATCGAATTCTGTTTAATACTAAAATAAATAGTTTCCTTTTTACTTCAAAAGCCTTTTCAACAATGGTTTCAATATGCTTCTTCTTTTTATAAAATAGAGCTCTCTTTTTATATTTCTTCGTATCTTTCAGCAAATTATGTACTACTCTCTTGTAAAATAATTTTTTGCGTATTTCTTTATACTGATTTTGTCTTCTTTTACCATACTTCGTGTCCTTTAACTGTCCATTTGCTTTTTTTCTTTTCCTATTACTTTGAGTATTTTTTCTATTTGAAGCATTCTCAGAGGTTACAGCATTCTGTACATTCTGTCTGGTCCTGCAAACATTTTTAATAAATTGCTTTGTGATCTTACCAGAAGATTTTTTCTTTTTATCCACATTGTTGTTTATCCAATACTTGTGGTTGATTTTTCTTCAAGTAACTGTCCTTTTTCTGTTCTTTTCTATTTCTTACTTTGTCCGGCATGATTACTTTATTTTAATGGTGATAAACAGTATCTGTAAAAATTAATCATAAATAAATGTATATTGATATCTTTATAAATTATACTTTTCTATTACTATACAAACACATTTTATATAAATACTGTCTAAGAAATTATAGGCCTGAAGCACAAGTGTAAAAGTGATTAGACCACTTCATGCATAGTGCATAGCAGTTTGAAGCACTCCATGTCCTAAAGCCTAGCTCACTGCATGAGTACATGCATACTGACTGTATGATTACAGTACTATAAGGAGACACACTAGGTGAATTAATAAATGGTTGAGTTTTACTTTAGTAAATGTTTAACTACATGGTACTGAAAGAGTCACTATGGGATTGCAACAGCAGACACACTGCGTTTGCTGGAGTGTATGTATAGTAACTGGGGAATTGTTGGCCTGAAGCACAAGTGTGATATTGGTTACACCACTACATGCATAGTGCATACGAGTTTGAAGCAGTTCATGCCCTAAAGCCTGCCTCACTGCATAAGTACATACTTACTGACTGAATGATTACGGTACTATAAGGAGAGACACTGGGTGAATTCATTGTTGGTTGAGTTTTATATTACTGAATAGATTACAACATGGTACTGAAAGACTCACTATGGGTTTGCAACAGCAGCCACAGTGTGTTTGCTGGAGTGTATGCATAGTGACTGGGGAATTGTAGGCCTGAAGCACAAATGTGAAAGTGGTTAGACCACTACATGCATAGTGGATAGTTATTTGAAGCAGTCCTTGTGCAAAGGCATGGCTCACTGCATGAGTACCTGGGTACTGACTAAATCATTAGAGTACTACAAAGAGAGTGCCTTGGTGAGTTTATAAGTGGTTGGGTGTTGGTGCAGTCAATGGATTAGTACATGATGTTGAATGGGTCACTGGAGAAGTGTAAGGGGAGTGACAGAGTGTGTGCAGGAACTGTATGAATATTGACTGGGGTATTGAAGGTGTGAAAGACAAGTGTGTAGGTGGTTAGAGGCCTGTATGCATAGTGGATAGACGTTTGAAGCAGTCCATGTGCTAAGGCCTGGTTCACTGCATGAGTACCTGGGTACTGACTGAATCATTAGAGTACTGCAAGGAGAGGGCCTGGGTGAATTTATAAGTGTTTGGGTTTTGGCGAAGTAAATGGATTACTACATGGTGCTGAATGAATCACTGGAGGAGTGTAAGGGGAGTGACAGGGTGTTTGCGGGAACTGTATGAATACTGACTGGGGTATTGAGGATGTGAAAGACAAGTGTGTAGGTGGTTAGAGGCCTGCAGCATAGAGGATACACATTTGAAGCAGTGCATGTGCTAAGGCTGGGTTCACTACATAAGTACCTGAGTATTGACTGAATCATTAGAGTACTATAATGAGAGTGCCTGGGTGAATTTTTAACTGGTTGGATTTTGACGCAGTGAATGGATTAGTACATGGTGCTGATTGGGTCACTGGAGAAGTGTAAGGGGAGTGACAGTGTGTTTGCGGGAACTGTATGAATACTGACTGGGGTATTGAAGGTGTTAAAAACAAGTGCGTAGGTGGTTAGAGGCCTGCATGCATACTGGACAGACGTTTGAAGCAGTCCATGAGCTAAGGCCTGGGTCACTGCATGAGTACCTGGGTACTGACTGAATCATTAGAGTACTGCAAGGAAAGTGCCTGGATGAATCTTTTAAGTTTTTGGGTTTTGGCGCAGTGAATAGATTAGTACATGGTGCTGGATGAGTCACTGGAGGTGTGCAAGTGGAGTGACAGGGTGTTTATTGGAGTATATAGATACTGACTGGGCAATTGAAGGTGTGGAAGACAATTGTGTAGGTGGTTAGAGGCCTGCATGCATAGTGGATAGGCGTTTGAATCAATCCATGTGCTAAGGCCTGGATCAGTGTATGAGTACTTGGGTACTGACTAAATGATTAGAGGTTTTTAAGCAGTTATGTGTATGCAAAGACATAAGGTACCCAAACCCTTCTCTCTGAATGGTTCCTAAATGCATACAGACTCTCAGTGTGATTCTAGACACTATCCCATGCATATTACCAAATCACATTTTCTTGTCCGGAATTGGTAAACAGAGTACACACAATCCACATATTGTACTACTGCACATCATTGAGGAACCCTGACTCTTTTTACAAATACCTAACCAATGACTGGTTTCTAATTCTACCAAAGTATGAGAACAGGATAGGTTTTTAAGCAGTGATGTGTCTGCAAACACATGAAATACCCAAATCCTTCTCTCAGTACAGTTTCTAAATGCACACAGACTCACAGTGTGATTCTAGAAAACAAACAGTATCCCTTGGATTTTACAAAAACACATTTACTATTCTTGAAGAGGTAATGTGACTGCACACATTCCACATATTTTACTACTGCTCATTAGTGTATAAGCCTGACTCATTTTACAAACACATAAACAATAAATGTTTTCTATTTCTACCAAAATGTAAGAACAGGATAGGTTTTTAAGCACTTATGTGGCTGCAAAAACATGAAACACCCAAATGCTTCTCTCACATTGGTTCCCAAATGCACACAGACTCACAGTGCGATTCTAGACAAACAACACTATTCCTTGTACTTTACCAAAACACATTCACTAGTGTGGAAGGGGTGAAGTGACTGCAGAGATTCTACATATTTCAATACTACACACTACTGTGAAAGCCTGACTCATTTTGTGAATGCATAAGTAATGTCTGGCTTCTAATACTACTAAAACTTGACAACATGACTGATTTTAAAACAGTTATCTCTCAGCAAATACCCAATGTAACCAAATGCTTCTCTCACAATGGTTGCGCAAATGCACACAGACTCACAGTGTGATTCTAGACAAGCAACACTATCCCTTGCATTTTACAAAAACACATTTAGTAGTCTACAAGACGTAAGGTGACTGCACACATTCCACAAAAATTTCTACTACACATTTGTATAGAGTGCTTCTGTCAGAATGATTCCTAAATGCACACAGACTCACTGTGTTATTCTAAACAAACAACACTATACCTTGCATTTTGCAAAAATACATTTACTAGTCTACAAGATGTAAGGTGACTGCACCCATTGCACAACATTTTCTACTACACATTAGTACCGAAATGTTTCTCTCACAATGATTCCTAAGTGCACACAGACTCAATATGTGATTCTAGACAAAAAACACTATCCCTTGCATTTTACCAAATCACATTTCTTAATCTAGGAGTACTGCACTTTAGTGTAGAAACTTGACTCATTTTGCAAATACATAAACAATGACTGGTTTCTAATTCTACCAAAACATGAAAACAGCACAGTTATCTGTCTGCAAACACATGAAAAACACAAATGCTTATCACAGGATGGTTTCTAAATGCACACACACTGACAATAAGATTCTAGACAAAAAAAAGTATTCCCTGCACTTTATCAGGAGAAACACATTAGTGTGATTAAAATCAAAATGGACCACATACATTCCCTCACAATTAAAAAACTCACCTTTCAAGTTGTTTTGTAGATTAAGAAGTATGTCAGTCACACACCAGATTTTCTTATACAGAATCTCTGCACTGTGCACCTGTCAGCAAATCCAAAGAATGACAATGTTTCCCTCTCATTTTGCACACATATACATGTAAACACCAAATCACATTCCTTCCCACATTTATTCAAAATCAAACACACATTTCTATTGGTTACACATTTCAACCATTTCCAAATGACATAAATTTGAACCCTACCCCCAATCTGCCTTCTGCCTGTTACCATAGAAACAGTTCATGGAACACTTAACTGAGCACACAGGTCACAAGTTCAGCACACAATGTTGCTAATCAAAACAGCAAGTGTGCTTGCTTTTTTAACATATCAGCTTATCCTATATAATGTTCCTTTCAATCAGTTTTTGTTAACCAATAAAAATCGTGCGTTTCAAAAACAGAAACATGCACCCTAGTTTTCATTGTAGAATGTTGTCCAATCATTTCTTTTCTTTTTTCAAAACTGCATCTTATCCACTATTTTAGAAAAATCTTACTTTTCAAACTGCCATTTCATTTACAGAGACCATCTGACTGTATCCAGACCTCCCTTCAAGATGCTTAGAGTGTGGATTGTGGGACACAGCTATATTTTCTGGAGCCAAAGGTATGCAGAAAACAAAGGCATTCACAAAGACCTACGTTTGCCAAATGTAGACATTAAATGGATTGGACAGAGAGGGTTACAGTGGCACCAATTGATGCCATTGGTAAAATCCTTTTTGCATCTCCAACACCCTGACCTCATAATTGTGCACTGTGGTGGCAATGACCTAGGCACTTTGACTGGGGTAGATCTGTAAATGCTTATCAAGGACACCTTTGCAGAATTGATTTCACTTTTCCCCCAAACTGCCTTTGTCAATTCTAACATATGCCAAAGGCAGAAATGGAACTGGTCCAATCATTTTTGTCCACAGATTGAGAAAGCTAGGAAACATGTGAATAAATCTGTTTCTTCTGTTCTCCGAGACTATAGAATGGGGTCCATTTACAACAACAATCTGTGTTTTAATATGCAAGACATCTATAGGAGAGATGGTGTACATTTTACTGATGAGGGTAACAGTCTTCCTCAACAACTTTAGACTCTGTATGGGTACTTACTTATAAGTACCAAAAACTCTCCATGAACACAGAGGCTCTTTTTAGAGCCACTCAAGATCGAAACACATAAGCTTGACGTTTATCACAAACAAAATTAATTTTTTTTTTGCTTGGAGTCGCGCACCCAATGTGTTAGGAATCGCGCACCCTACGCGAGAGGAATCGTGCATCCAATGCGTACACACCAGGAACTGCAAGCGGAATCGTGCACCCAACGCGATAGAAGTCGTGCACCCAACGCGTGCACACCAGGGGACTGTGGATGTGCGACTCCAAATTTTACCGTAAAAAAAATATAGCCCCTATCACTAATTTTTATTATCCCCGGGGACCCCATCTCCGGGGCTTATAAAAAATGTTGGGGACCGTGGGGGGAGCCCCAACTGTTCCAGCCGGCTCCTCGCGTCCATCGGGAGCCGGCATTGCTTTTCCACATGGGGACCTGCTGACATGCAGCTCCCCGTGTGGAAAAGCAATATGGTTTGGATTTTGAAAGAGAGAGCAGGTTTCCCTGCTCTCTCTTTCAAAATCCAAACGAAGTTTGCTATGGGAGGGCGGGAGACTCCGGCCCTCTCATAGCAAACAACAGTGTCCTGGGAGTGGTTACCCCAGGACGCTGCAGGAGCTGGCCCTTGGGGGTGGCAGTCCCAAGGGCCCTCGAGGGCTCTAGGAGGGGGGCCACGGAGCCCCCCTCCCTCAAAAAATAAAACCCGGGGGGGTGGTGGTCCCTGGGACTTGGGGGGGCCGTTGAGCCCCCCCCACCCATTTATTTTGTAGCCCCGGGGGTAGCGGTCCCCGGGGCTGGGGGGCCCCCCTGAGCCTCCCATTAAATTGTACGGTTTTTGCCCCATGGTGTTTTGGCCTCCCGGGGGCCAATTATTAAAGAAGCGCCGTTTTTGAAAAAGAAAAAAGGGGTCCTGGGAGTCCTTCTGGGACCCCCTAAGCAGGTCTAGAGGGTCAGAGTATTTCTACCCTGCCCCCTTTATCTGTTTTACACACTTATTCCACAGACTTCTTCAGCCTCACTTCTAC
This sequence comes from Triturus cristatus, assembly GCF_964204655.1. Taxonomy (NCBI): domain Eukaryota; kingdom Metazoa; phylum Chordata; class Amphibia; order Caudata; family Salamandridae; genus Triturus; species Triturus cristatus. Next base: position 173,989 of record NW_028187862.1, on the reverse strand, counting down.
CGAGCACAAAATGGCTGCCAACAGTTCCTGGTTTCGAATGTTGACAACCACTTGACAGCCAATTAGCATTCAGCACGTGATCGGGAGGGTGCGCGCAGGGTGCGCTGAGGGTGCGCTCAGTGTGCGCATAGGGTGCGCGGATCCTCCGAGGCAATAGATATATATGTACTTTTAACTGTAATTTTCTCAGCAACTACTCAACAGATTGACACCATTTAAGCAAAAGGCACGAGTCTGAACTGAGGACTACCTCTTTGCCAAATTTGGTGTAATTCCGTTCAGCAGTTCGGGCTGTAGCTGCGGCTAAAGGTCCTATGGGAAATTGCATGGGGAAAACACGTTTTGGGACCCCCCTTTTTTCTCGACCCCCGCTTGATGGATCACCCCGAGACTTTTAGGATAGGAGCGGACCGGAGCTGGCCAAAAGTTTGGAAAATTTTGCGAAGATTCGTCAACCGGCGCCAGACTTATTGGGAATAGAATGCTGCGGATTTCCTATAGAAAATAGTTCCTAACTATAACTACCTACTGGCGACTGCCAGTAGGGAATACATATATATATATATATATATATATATATATATATATATATATATATATATATATATATATATATATATATATATATATATATATATATATATATATATATATATATAAAAAAAAGACCTCCCTCGAAGAAAGGATCCAAGCACACACAGGCGTGGACAGACTGGCAGCTTTATTAGACAAGCATGATGCGTTTCGTCAAAATGACTTCTTCAGATGCTAATGAACAACCAGTGTTGCCATTGTCCAAGTTTTTAAAGGCGCTAGCTTTGCTACGATTGGCAGAGACCCAAGGGTGGGCATGGCAGAAACCCCAATCCCTGCACTCCGGGTTCGTGGGTGCGAGCGTCTCAGGTAAGTACCTTTTGTCCCATGTGGGTGGCGCTCCTCTTCTCCTCGCATGCACCGTTGGCCCAAGCACCCTGCTGCCAGTCTTTGACACCCAACATCCTGCCGCTTTTCAGCCTCGAGGAAATCCCGGACTGGAGTCAGTCCCAACAAGTGTTGTCAAAATGCTCTTTCACGGGCTGCGGCGGTGCGGCAGTTCTCCAAAACATTGAAGGAACACCAGAATTCCACAACTGCCTGCCGCACTACTTATAGGATGGGCGTTCAAGGTGCTGTGTGGCCAAGTACCAAAATACAAAAACCAAAGACCTCCCTCGAAGAAAAGATCCAAGCACACACAGGCGTGGACAGACTGGCAGGTTTATTAGACAAGCATGACGCGTTTCGTCGAAATGACTTCTTCAGTTGCTAATGAACAACCAGTGTTGCCATTGTCCAAGTTTTTAAAGGCGCTAGCTTTGCTACGATTGGCAGAGACCCAAGGGTGGGCGTGGCAGAAACCCCGATCCCTGCACTCCAGGTTCGTGGGTGCGGGCGTCTCAGGTAATTACCCTTTGTCCCTTGTGGGTATATATATATATATATACTGAATAAACCATAGGTTTCAGACGCGTTCTACTTAGACATTAGCTTTTAAAAAACCTTAGAAATTCACTGAAAAAAGCAGAGGTTTCAGGGACGTTATAGTTAGATGGACATTTCACTCATACAAAACCAGTGAAATTCAACCGTTATAGTTATTTCAGCTAACTATAACTAGTGCCCCCGCAATGCACTGCTGATGACGTCACATATTACATCGTTCATGACATGGTCAGTGACATCACTGATGGCAGCTCAAATGACATCACTGATGACATCATCCAGTGACTGTGTGTTTCTATAAGGTTTAAATATGTTTTATATATATGCCAAGGTGTATTGAAGAATGAGTGGGGTATAAGTATCTGGATGGAGGATTTAGTAGGTGCGTGACTGTATAAGTGAGTGATTAAATGTGTCTTACTGAATGCGTGGGTTAGTGACTAAACTGTGTGAATGTCTGTATCAGTGTGTCTGTTGTGTAAGCTGCTGCATGGGTTGGCCAGTAGCTACCTGAGTGTCTATATGGGTTATTGATTGGTTGCCTGAGTATCTGTATGGGTGCCTGAGTTTTTGTGTGGGTGCCTGAGTGTTTGTGTGGGTGGGTGGGGGGTGTGTGACTTTGTACATAGATGTGTGAGTGGGTTATTTATTGGGTGTATAGGTTCAAGAGTGTGTCTGTGAAGGGCTGTATGGGTGATTGAGTGTGTGTATGATTGTGTTGGTGAGTGAATTGATGTCTCAGTGGTATATGTGTGAGTAACTACATATGTGAAAGGCAGCATATGAGAGTGTTGGAGTATATAAATGACTATACGTGAGAGTGAGTGATAGTGAGAGTAGCTGTATGGATGAATGTGTGCTTGTGTCAGTGATTGTATAAGAAAGTAAGTATGTGTTAGTATCTGTATGAATAGGTGAGGTGGTGTTTGTATAACTGTATAGGTTAGTAAATGGGAGTGTGATTTGATTCTTTATATGACTTACTAGGTGTGTAAGTAACTGTATGAGTGAGTGGCAGTGTGTGTCTGTATAGGTGTATGAGTGCATATGATAGTGCTGTATTGATGAGTGACTGCATATATGAATTACTATATGGGTGAATGAGTGGATGTGTGTGTAGACCTAGGAATCAGTGAGTGAGTATGTAGTAACTGGTGTTGGTGTGTCTATGTTTTCAAAAATGGTACTCTTTATTTTAGAGTGGGTGTATCGAAGATTATATTAGGGTGCGATGAGGTGCATCAGAATATCACGTGGATGATGTCATCAGTGATATAATTTGAGATGTCATCAGTGATGTCACTGACTATGTCATGAATGATGTAATATGTGACGTCATCAGCAGTGCATTGCAGGGGCGCGAGTTATAGTTAGCTGAACTAACTATAACAGCCGAATTTTACTGGTTTTGTACGAGTGAAATGTCCAACTAACTATAACATCCCTGAAACCTCTGTTTTTTTAGTGAATTTCTAAGGTTTTTAATGCTAATTTCGAACTATAAAGTGCCTGAAACCTATGTTTTTTTCAGTGAATTTCTAAGATTTTTTAAATTCTGATTCCTAACTATAATGTCCATGAAACCTATGGTTTTTTCAGTGAATTTCAAAGGTTTTTTAAATGCTAATTTCTAACTATGCCTACAGAGGTAGTACATGTGAAGAAAGAGGAACAAAGGCACAGAAAGAAGCAAGACAAATGCAGAAAGAGGCAAAAGAAGTCCAGAACGATGAAGAAAAGTGCAGAAAGAAGCAAGATATATGCAGGAAGAGCCAACAGAGTAGCAGAAAGTCCTCCTGCGCCCCCAACGTTTTGCTGACGGGTACTGGTGGTAACTGACTGACTAACCAGGTCTAGAGCCAGTGCTATGCTAAAAGACACTTAGAATACATTGAAAACACCTACATACACTAAGGAACACTATGCGTTGGGGTACCCCTGTGATTAGCATGACCTTCTCTGTAAGGCCCTAGTACATAATAGGGCAGGGGGATTAAAACTAACTCTTAGTCAGAAGTGCAGAAAGGTGCTCGGGGGATGAAGTCCACTTGTGTCCTGAGGTCCTCAGGACACAAGAGGATCTCATCGCCCCACCAACAGTGCACCAAGAAGCGTGTTTGCAGATTTGTGTAAAAAGGGGCGTGGCCTCGAAACACCTCTCTGCAACGCAGCTCAGTGGTGCATATTGGAGGTACCTGGTGGGCTAGTTGGCCCCCAGGGACCCTCAGTATTCAAGGGGAATTAATTCCCCATCTAAGAACGTGCCAGGGGGTGCATTTGCAGAGTGGTTCAGAAAGGGGGCGTGGCGTCTGGCGAGATCCCGTTTTTTTCCCCATATCTTTTTACAAGGTGGGCTGTGTGGCCCCCCCTTCTTTTAAATTTTTTGGGCCCTGGGGATCCTATCCCCCAGGGCCTGACCCCTATTTATTAAAAAAACAAAAAAGGGAAGGGGGCCACGTGGCCTCCCTCCCGAGGCCAATTTCGGCCCGGGGACCCCATCCCCCGGGGCCTGGCCTCTGTGATTGAGACCATGGGGGAAGCCCCAATGCCCCCAAGGTCCCACCGGCTCTCTACCTCCTGCGTAAGCCGGCATTGCTTTTGAGAAAGGGGAGCTGCTGACATGCCGCTCCCCTTGCTCAAAAGCAATTCTGCTTTGCTTCATTGAAGCGAGAGCAGGAAAACCTGCTCTTGCTTCAATGAAGCAAAGCAGGAGTTTGCTATGACAGGCCGGGAGCTGTGCTCCTGCCATGTCATAGCAAACAGCAATGTCCCAGGTGTGGGCATCCCGGGACATTGCAGTCCCCAGTGCGGTCCCCAGGGCCATTGAGATCTCCAAGAGGGGGCCGCACGTCCCCCTCCATTCTTTTTCACAGGTGGGGAGGTGGTGGTCCCCGGGGCTTGGGGGTCCGTAACGGACCCCCCAATTTCAATATTTAGTGCTTTGGGGAGGTGGTGGTCACTGGGGCATGTGGAGGTGCTCGAGCCCCCCACACACATTTTTTTTTAAACAGAGCCCCAGGGAGGTGTCAGTCCCCGGGACAATGGGGGGCCAACGAGGCCCCCCACCCTAATAATAAAAAAGCCCCAGGAGGTGGCGGTCCCCGGGGCTTGGGGGCCATGACCCCCCCACTTTCTACACAATGCCCTGGGGAGGTGGCGGTCCACGGGGCTGCAGGGGCCCTGACATGGCCTGGCCCACCCAGGGGCTTCAATACAACGAAGCACAGGAGCCCGAGCTTGTTTTTTTTATTTTCACAGCCGGATTCAGACCCCAGCACGAAAAAAAAAAATATATGCTTTTCTTGGCCCTGGGGGTCCTTGTGGGACCCGCTGAGAAGGCCTACTGGGTCAGGGTGTTTGTACCATGCCCCCTTTTCATGGTTTGGAATGTTGGCAGCCAATCAGAATTGAGCTCGTGCTCAGGAGGGTTTGCGACTCCTCCTCGGTGCTCAGATATCGATATTTTTCTTTTTTAAATTTCTCAGGAACTACTGAACGGATTTACACCATTTAACAAAAAGGGCGAAATCTAAACCAAGACCTACCTTTTTGCCAAATTTGATGTAATTCCATTCAGCAGGTCGGGCTATAGCCTGTAATAAATTTCCTATGGAAAATAACATGGAGAAAATGCTCTTTGGGGGCCCCCCTTTTTTCTCGGTCTCCGCTTAACAAATCACCTCAAAACTTTCAACACACAAACTGAGCAATCCAACCCTATTTTTTGGAAAGTTTCACAAAGATTCGTCAAACGGCGCCAAAGATATTGGCTAATCAAAAAACGCTTTTCCTATTGAAACTAGGTTCTAACTATAACTACCTACTGGCGACTGCAATAGGTAATATCTATATCTATCTATCTATCTATCTATCTATCTATCTATCTATCTATCTATCTATCTATCTATCTATCTATCTATCTATCTATCTATCTATCTATCTATCTATCTATCTATCTATCTATCTATCTATCTATCTATCTATCTATCTATCTATCTATCTATCTATCTATCTATCTATCTATGTTTCCATCCATCCATCCATCTATCTGTCTATCTGTATATATTACCTACTGGCGATCACCAGTAGGTGGTTATAGTTAGGACCTATTATCCATAGGAAAAGTGTAACATTCTTTTCTCAATAACTTTGGTGTCGGTTGACAAATCTTCGTGAAATTTTCAAAACTAGTGGGGCGCTCCGGTCAGCTCCTATCTTAAAAGCTTCGGGGTGATTCGGCAAGCGGGGGCCGAGAAAAAAGGGGGGGTCCCAAAACATGTTTTCTACATGTTAATTCCCATAGGAAACTTTAGACACGGCTACAGCCCAAACTGCTGAACGAAATGACACCAAATTTGGCGAAAAGGTAGCCCTTGCTTCAGAAAGGTCCCTTTTTGTTAAATGGTGTAAATCCGTTCAGTAGTTCATGAGAAATTAGAAAAAGAAAAAGTTTTAATATCTGGGCGGAGCCTAACAACACATCTCATCGTGAGATCTGATTGTCTGTCAGCACTTCATCCTGGAATTGCTGGCAGCTATCTTGGGACCAATATGCATGTTAGTACTAGGCCTGAGCTAAAATTCCATTCCGCTCGCGGAAATTATGGTAATTTGACATTTCCGCGGAGAGTGCGAAAATGTAAAAATTTCCGCAATCCGCATCTTACCGGAATTTTTTTCTTGCTCGCGCTGTAAAAAAGTACATTCTCGCGTGCGTGCGATCGCCCTACCTGAATCCACGCGTTTTCCCGATCCGGTCGCGTTCTCCACGAGATGTTGGATTGTTGGTAGCCATTTGCGCTGTCTCACGACAGTTCGTGCCCACATTAACGTCATTTGTCACGCGATCACGTCATTCATCGCGCGATCACGTCTTTCTTCTCGCGATCATGCACCGCGAGAGTATGAGATGATTGAGATCTCGCGCCCGTGAGCAACCGCATGGGTAAGTTGGCGAGCGGCGATCATGCAGAAAATACCCATACGGGCGGGATAAAAACTTCCGCGTCTTCGCAATATTTCCGCGTGTTTGCAGAGATTTTTAACATTTTCGCGATAGTTTGCGAAAGTGAATTTCGTAAATTCCGCCCACCCCTAGTTAGTACCCCATTGAAATGCATTGTAGTGAATCGAAGATTTTGAGGGTTACCAAAAGGAGAACTATAAAGGGTGATAACAGACTTTAGTTACATTAGAATTCATTTGTTGATGGTACCATACTAATTTCAGGAATTGTGGTGTGTTCTAAGGTGATTTTACCCTGTGAAAAACCTTCTGCTGGGATATCATGAATTATGTTTGAGAGAAAACTGAAGCTAAAATGAGAGCATATTTTCTGTAAATTCACATTATCTTTCTCAGTCGTGTGAGAATGAAGTCCGTCATTCTCAGTAAATCATGTACATCCAACAAGGGCAGAGACCGTTAGTTGATTCCTTTGTATTCTACAGCAGCTTCCCAGAGTATTCTAAAGAACAACTAGAGCGCTGACAGCCTTACTTATGACAACGGTATGGCACACCTGAAGCCATCTTGATTTGACTAAACTGGTAACACTTAAAACATTTAATTTAAAAAGGAACAAAATGATGGCTTTCATTTTGTCATAGAAATTATGGTTAGTGCTGTAGAAAGAAAAATTAGGACATGATTCAAGTGTGATCTCAAATGTCTTCCTGTTATATTTCAACAGGAGAAGCCTGTCAGTTGATGCCTTTGTGTTCTACTGCAGCTTCCCAGAGTGTTCTAAAGAACAACTAGAGCGCTAACAGTCTTACTTATGACAACATTTTGGCACACCTGAAGCCATCTTGATTGGAATAAACTGGCAACTCTTAAAACATTTAATTTAAAAAGGAACAAAATGAGGGGGTTCATTTTGCCGTAGAAATTATGGTTAGTGCTGCAGAAAGAAAATTTAGGGCATGTTTTAAGTGAGATCTCAATTACTCTTCTATTTCATTAGAAAATTCTGACATGCAGACTGAAACAATCACTTTCAATACCAGCAGTAGACTTCCAGTTAACTCCCTGGTGAGCAGTAGCTTTATTACAGTGATCTACTACAGTGATCTACTGAACAACTAGAGTGCTAACATTCTGAATTTATGGCAAATGTGTGACATCTGAATGCCTTCTTGATGGAATCAAAGTAAACAACTGAAGGCATTTCCTACTGAGAAGACTGCAGTAAATGAGGAAATTAGGAAACTTCATAACAAATAAGTCTCCCAAGATGGCCATCAGAGAAAAAAGAGCCCAAATGTAGCACAAATATCACCCAGATGTAGCCCACATATAGCCCAATGACAGAAGTGTGCAAAACACTTTTTATTTTTAGTTTTTCTGCAGTTTTATATAGTGCAGACTGCTCAGGTATTGGAGCGTAACATCTTACTTGGACCCCTTATTGCGTATTTTGCACGAAGTACATGAGATTGATCTTGCGAAACATTAAACTTTACGATTCTGTTAACCTGAAGTTGCTCTGAACCGGGATTTATAACACCCATTTTTACCTACTGGTTTTAATTAATTCTCACTGTATTGCATTAGGAAAGAGGATTTACTGTTTTTATGTACACTTTTATGATCTATGTTTCTAAATCAGATCGAAACCAGTTTAATGAATTCTATGGCAGGACAGAGGCGAGGATTATGCATATCTTTTATTTGCATAGCAGTTCAAAGAAATTGTAACATAACAATCATTAAACAAAAGACTACACAACCCATGAACCATAAGGGGGTTAATTTCCAAGGAAACTATAGTCCAATCATATCACAGTCCATCGTATATAATATCGTGACGTCCCTTCCACTTCCTCTTTCTTCACTGCTCATCAGTTAAGTGCATTCCTTACATTCTTGGCTTAATCTGACGTTGCTGCTCTTTGTATAGCGGTTTCTTGTGCACGTTATTAGCATTATTGCCTTGGTATTGTTTCATATTTCCTGCGCAGCAGGCTCTTGCCCAAGAGCGTTCTCCCCCTCGCAATTTCTCCCGCTGTGCGCTCTGTGCGCGGTGAGATCCTGTCAGGCGCTTCTGGTCTGAGCGAGGCAGCTCCGTCGAGCGCTCCCGCTGGTCTTTATGCGCGTTTGGGAATCCGGTCACTCCTTTAGTGTCCGCTTGATTCCCGACCAACCAAAGCCTAATTTTGACACCGCTATGCGGTGATTTCCCCACATGGCCACGTTAGTGACCAGCGCCACCTGGTGGTGGTAATTAGTATTGCGCCTCAGTCTATTCTTATAACAGCTTCGGGGAAAGCCCAGCTGTTGGAGCACCGGCGAGGGGGCTGCCTTAAGGATTTTAAGGGCAGTTGTTCTGTGCTCACACTCTCTGCTATCATGTCTTCTCCAGAAGACCATTTTCACTCCTCCTACCAGGAAGTGGGGGAGGAATGGCCCCCCAACTTCTCCCTCCAGCAGTGGACCAAGCCCTCTCTCTGGCTATTTCTAGGGCGCTGGCTCCTCTTAGGGATCAGGTTGATAAGATGGCGAAAAGCATCCCTGGGGTGTTCAGTGACCCAGATCTGGTGGTGGGGGGTCCCAGTAGCTACCACATGGGGAATAAAAGGGCCATTAAGCATAACGCGGGGTACTTGGAAGGATTTTATAAACTTACGGAGACGTTCCTCAAGAGTGCGCGCACGCTAGAACATGCACCCTGCCAGGAGGAGGAGGAGTCCGGAGAAAATTGCGACGCTGTCACCACTATTGTAAACCCCGACGGCGGGTTTCCCTTAGAGGGATAGGGTGTATCAGAGGATGATTTCTCCTCTGATGAGGATAAGGACTCGGGGCATCCCTGGCATCCAGAGTCCCACTCCTCTAAGTCCCGGGTTGGGGACGGGGACCACTCGGACATGTTCGAGCCTACCCAAATTTACCATCCTAGGTCGGCGGAGTGGACCCCTGACACCAATGTGGCAGAGTATGTGGTGGGTAAAATCCATCAACACCTTGAAAGGGAGGTCAGGAATAGGATGAGGGGAGAATGCCCCAGACCCTCACTGAAGGGGGCGGTGGCAGACATGCCTGAAATTGATGAGAAACTATGTACCTTTTTCTCCAGGTATATGAGGGATATTAAGAAATGAATTTATAGGTCTTGGACGTGGTAGGGCCCTTGACCCAAATTATTCAATTGGCAGAGCATTCAAAAGAGTCGGGATCCCATTTGTCCATGGATATTGTGGCTGGTTGGGCGCACTACTCTAAACCCTAAAACACTACCACCAGCACGACACCCTACACTACCCAAACATAACTGCACTACCCTAAACCCTAAAACACTACCATCAGCATGACTCCCTACACTACCCAAACACCACTGCACTATCCTAAACCCTAAATCTACCCCCAGCACAACCCCCTACCATACACAAACACCACTGCACTACCCTAAACCCTAAAACACTACCCCCAGCACGACCCCCTTCACTACATAAAATCACCACTGCACTACCTTAAAACCTAAAACACTACCACCAGCACGACACCCTACATTACCCAAACAGAACTGCACTACCCTAAACCCTAAAACACTACCACCAGCATGACTCCCTACACTACCCAAACACCACTGCACTATCCTAAACCCTAAATCTACCCCAGCACGACCCCCTACACTAAACAAACACCACTGCACTACCCTAAACACTAAATCTACCCCCAGCATGACCCCCTACACTACACAAACACCACTGCACTACCCTAAACCCTAAAACACTACCCCCAGCACGACCCCTTTCACTACCCAAATACCACTGCACGACCCTAAACCCTAAGACATGACCCCCTACACTACACAAGCACCACTGCACTACCCTAAACCCTAAAACACTAGAACCCAGCACGACCCCCTAGAGTACACAAACACCACTGCACTACCCTAAACCCTAAAACACTACCCCTACACTACACAAACACCACTGCACTACCCTAAACCCTAAAACACTACCCCTAGCACTACCTCCTACACTACACAAAACACCACTGCACTACCCTAAACCCTAAAACACTACCCCAGAATGACTCCCTACACTACCCAAACACCACTGCACTATCATAAACCCTAAAACACTACCCCCAGCACAACCCCCTACACTAAACAAACACCACTGCACTACCCTAAACACTAAATCTACCCCCAGCATGACCCCCTACACTACACAAACGCCACTGCACTACCCTAAACCCTAAAACACTACCCCCAGCACGACCCCTTTCACTACCCAAATACCACTGCACGACCCTAAACCCTAAGACATGACCCCCTACACTACACAAGCACCACTGCACTACCCTAAACCCTAAAACACTAGAACCCAGCACGACCCCCTACAGTACACAAACACCACTGCACTACCCTAAACCCTAAAACACTACCCCTACACTACACAAACACCACTGCACTACCCTAAACCCTAAAACACTACCCCCAGCACTACCTCCTACACTACACAAAACACCACTGCACTACCCTAAACCCTAAAACACTACCCCAGCATGACTCCCTACACTACCCAAACACGACTGCACTATCATAAACCCTAAAACACTACCCCCAGCACAACCCCCTACACTACACAAACTCCCCTGCACTACCCTAAACCCTAAAACACTACCCCCAGCACGACTCCCTACACTACCCAAACACCACTGCACTACCCTAAACACTAAATCTACCCCCAGCACGACCCCCTACACTACCCAAACACCACTGCACTACCCTAAAAAATAAAACACTACCCCCAGCACAACCCCCTACACTACACGAACACCACTGCACTACCCTAAACCCTAAAACACTACCACCAGCATGACCCCCTACACTACTCAAACACCACTGCACTACCCTAAATCCTAAAACACTCCCCAGTATGACCCCCTGTTCTACCTATATACCACTGCACTACCCTAAACCCTAAAACACTACCCCAGCATGACCCTCTACACTACTGCACTACCCTAAACCCTAAAACACAACCCCTGCACAATCCCCTACACTACACAAACACCACTGCACTACCCTAAACCCTAAAACACTACCCCCAGCACGATCCCCTACACTACCCAAACACCACTGCAGTACCCTAAACCCTAGAAAAAAAAACACCCCATGTCAAATCCCCCTTACCTCTCACTCTTCGTGGTTCCTCTCTCCTCGTGGTTCCTGCTTCACGTCGTCTCTGAGGGGCGGTGCACGTCGTTGTGAGGAAACAGAACAGCCTCTGTTTCCTTACAACAATGTGGATCGTGTACATGTTTTTTAGAACGCATGGTCATTTACCATACATACCTTTACAACAAAATTTGTTGTAAAGGCATGCGTGGTAAATGACCATGCGTTCTAAAAAAATGTGTAGTAATGACTTCGCGATGTACAACGCATGCGTGGTAATGCATGCGTTGTAATGGTATCGCGAAGTAAAAAAGTCGTTGTAACGGCTGTTTACAGATCGAAGCTGGCCCCTGTTCTTCAGTGAGACGTTTATTTGATTAATTAGGAAGAAAGAATGTGTTTTTTTTACCGAAAAGTGCATTTCCAGCTGTTGAATTGTGAAAGTGTCCACGTGGCCTGGTTTCACTTCCGGTGAAAAAGTGGAAGAATCTGTTTGGATCTAAAGGAGTTCTGTTGTTGGACTGGGCCGGCGCGACACATCATCAGAAAACATAGCTAATGGAAAGCGTCCTCCCTGAAGTGTGCAGCAGTGCCATGAGAGGTCAACAAGTGTGCGTCCCACCGCAGTATGACCATACCGCGTGACCCATGTGCCGCCTCCAGGGTACGGGAGGCAGAAGCGGCATCGCAGGTCCTCTTGAAGACCGTTGTAGCACTAATTCTACATTTTGGTACTAGGGCATTTTAACTTTGTTGTTCCTGCCAAATACAAAGAGAAGATCCTGTGTTATTCAGTGCCCTCGTTACCTTTTTTGTGGGTTGTGGTGCTTGTCACCTCGCTGCCCCGCCAGTGCACATGACTGGGCACCCCACCTCATGTGCCATCTGCAGGGCCTCTGCCCTTGGATCACTGGTTTCGGTTTCTGGAGTGGCAACATAAACAGTTGCTCCCAAAGGACTAGCCTGAACACTTAGTTGAATATCCCCTGCACCAGCATTCCACGGAAATTCTTTCCTAGCTCTCCCACGTCGACGAGGACGTCATAATAGTACGGCTCCGCTCGCGACACCGTATGACGTCATCGGAGCCATAAGAGGACCTCGTCGGTGTGCTGACGTCATTTTCACCCATTTTTTCTGTGCCACCGAGGCAAACAGGCGGACCAAGACATTTTCACATGTATACATAGTATAATAAATATATTTATATTCACTGAAAAAACCACAGATTTCAGGCACGTTGTAGTTAGAAATTAGCATTTAAAAAACCTCTGAAATTCACTGAAAAACCATAGGTTTCAGGGCGTTATAGTTAGTTGGACATTTCACTCGTACAAAACCATATAAATTCCCCCGTTATAGTTAGTTCAGCTAACTATAACTCGCGCGCCCGCAATGCACTGCTGATGACGTCACATATTACATCACTCATGACATGGTCAGTGACATCCCTCATGAAATCACTGATGACATCTCAAATGACATCACTGATGATATCATCCAGTGAATATGTGTTTTTCTGAAAATTAAATATGTTTTATATATGTATATCTCAAGGTCGATGGAAGAATAAATGGGTATATAAGTGTCTAAATGGATGATTGTTTTGTAAAATTGATTGTATAACTGACTGATAAAGTGTGTCTAAGTGAATTCATGGGTTAGTGAGTAATGTTTAAATATGTAAATATCTATATGGGTTATTAGTTGGTTTTTTGAGTATCAGTATGAGTGTCTGTATGCTTCGGTGGTGGGTATTACTTAGTGCAGTGGTTCCCAAAACTTTTTCAACCAGTGGCTCCCTTGACCAATTGGCCAGTGGCCGCGGCTCCCCATTACATTACTTTTTTTTGGTAACTTCTGTTAACGGCTTGCAATACAATACTGTACCTTTTACTGTATCGGTTAGTAATGGATTGCATTGGATGGCAGGCATTGGCAAAGCTAACAATTTTGGCTTTAATTTACTAATGGAGTGATTCTTAACCTGTGGTCTGAGCACATCTAGGGGTCTGTGAGGCCTACTCAAGGTGTCCGCAAATGCTTTACAAAATGTAATAATATTAAAATTAATCAATTAAAATGAACAACGTATATACAATTAGAAATGCAAATTTGTAATTTTTTCTATATTTGCTTTTGAATTAAATAAGATATTTGAACATTTGAGCATCTGTTTGGTGTTTTTGTATTTTTAGGACTATACATGTGTTTGTATTTTTATGTTTTATTTTGAGGTTCAAATCACATAAGTTGCTTAGGCCGGTTGACCCTGGCTTCCAATAACGACTCAGTGGGGTCCTTATCATCCAATAATAATGATTCAGTGGGAGCTCATACATGTCAAAAGCTTAAGGAACGCTGTGCTAATGCATGCAAATACAGCATGTATAGCATGCAAACAAATTATGGGTTAATTGTTGTTTGCCTTTGTTAGCACATTAAAACGAGACCGATTAACTTTTCCAATGCTTTTTTATTTCCGATATCAATTTTTTCTTAGCTCTGTCCTCTGTGTCCCCAGTTTTTGCTCTTTAGGGGAATGGAAAAAAATAGGTTATTACACCTGCATTACCGGGACCAGGAAAACCTTATGTAAACTTGATGGATTAATTTTGGACGGTTTTGGACTAATTACACGAGGAGTCAACAAACATATCTCCCCATTTATAAGAGACTGTGAAGTACTGAAAAACTCCAGTGTCAAGTGATATAAAGCACAACCCTGTGCGAGTTAGTTTATATTTCAAAACATTAGATTGAATTGCATAATTGTCATATTTTATAGACCTTAGGACGTGACTCTATAGTGCATGAAAAGGTTTCGCATTTAAAGGTTAACTACTGTATGTTCTGTAGTTTGGCATACACATCAATATTAATTTATTTCAGTGATAATAGTTTCCTTTGGCCTCGGTGGGCAGCTGAAAAGAACTGCTGCTGTCAACCTATTTTTCATTTAAAAAGTATTTTAGTCATAATAAAGTTGCAGCTTTCCTTAAACAAGTGAGCATTCACAAGTAACACTTCCTTCATTGCGCTGAAGGCCTCACATTGATAATTCTATTTCAAACAAGTTGTTAATTGACCTAACTGGAATACAAAGTGCTGCACGATAACAGGAGGCTCTTTATCAATGTCGAACAGTGCTTGCTATAAAAACAAGGATTGCAATCCTCAGCTGAGATTTACATGACCAGTGGATTACGTCAGGTTTCTTGTTTAATAGCAAGCACTATATTATATAATAAAATTACAGGAAGCACTTCTGAACTCCCACAGATCTTTTATGTTAAAAACACCTTTGAGTGACTTCAAACACTGGCATGTTTTCTGAGAGCCCCAAGGACAAGTAAAGGCTTTTCATGAATTTGATATTATGACGGTGCAGCAAATGCACCACCTTGTGGACGCCAGACTCAGCGCACCCGGCCTGCACTCAAAAGACCAGAATAATTATTAATTAGGGACTCGTTCAGCAGTTGCAACCCCGGCGCCCCTGGCTGCTTTTCGTAGCGCACCGGGGTGCCGCGGCGCACAGTTTGGGAACTACTGACTTAGTGCATAGATGCATGAATGAGTGACTCACTGTTTGTATGCGTTGAAGACAGCATGTTTGCAGGACTGTGGTTCGGTGGATGAGTGTGTGTATGGATGTGTTAGTGAGTGAATGACTGTCTCAATAGTGTGTTTATGAGTAACTACATATGTTTTAAACTAGTATATGTGAGTATTGGTGTATATAAGTGAGCATATGTGAGAGTGAGAGATTGTGAGAGTTCCTGTACAAATAAGGAGGTGTTTCTATAAGTGATTGTTTAAGAGAGTAAGTATGGGTATGTTTCTGTAGAAGTAAGTGTGGTAGTGTGTGTATAACGGTATATGCAAGTAGATGGATGTTTGATACTTTGTTTGCATGTGTGACTATGTGTGTGAGTAACTCTATGGAAGAGTGGCGGTGTGTAACAGGATGTATAGCTGTATGAGTACATATAATGAGTGAGTACATGTATGAGGGACTGTATAGGGACTTTGGTGAATGAGTGGATGTGTGTGTAGATCTTGGAATTACTGAATAGGTGTATTGTAACTGGTATTGGTATGTCCATTGATTTGAAAATGTTAGTTTGTATTTTTGAGTGTGTGTATCAAAGGTTATATCAGGGTGAGAGGAGGTCTGCCACTCTATCACAAGGATGATGTCATCAGTGATGTCATCAGTGATGTCATTTGAGATGTCATGAGTGATGTCACTGACCATGTCATGAGTGATGTAATATGTGACATCATCAGCAGTGCATTGCGGGTGTGTGAGTTATAGTTAGCTGAACTAACTATAACGGGGGAATTTCTATGGTTTTGTACAAGCGAAATGTCCAACGAACTATAACACCCCGGAAACCTACGGTTTTTTCAGTGAATATATACATATATATATATATATTATCTACTGGCGGTCGCCAGTAGATAGTTATAGTTAGGACCCTGTTTCCATAGGAAATCCGCAACATTCTATTTGGAATAACTTTGGCGCCGGTCGATGAATCCTCGCGAAATTTTCAAAATAGGTGGGGCGCTACGCTCCGCTCCTACCCTAAAAGTCTCGGGGGGATTCGTCAAGCGGGGGCTGAGAAAAAAGGGGGGTCCCAAAACGCGTTTTTCCCATGCATTTTTCCATAGGACCTTTAGACACAGCTACAGCCCGAACGGCTGAACAGAGTTACTTGAAATTTGGCAGAGAGGTAGTCCTCAGGTCAAGGAAGTGCCTTTTGTAGGTCTGGTGTAAATCTGTTCAGTAGTTCCTGAGAAAATAGCATTTAAATCAATATATATATGTGGGCGGAGCCTAACCACACATCTCATCCTGAGATCTGATTGGCTGTCAGCACTTCATCCAAGAAGTGTTGGCAGCCATCTTGGGACCAATATACATGATAGCACCTCATTAAAAAGCATTGCAGTTAATAGAAGGTTTTAAGACTTTAGTTACATTATAAATCATTTGTTGATGGTACCATACTCATTTTAGGAATTGTGGTATGTTCTAAGGTGATTTCACCATGTGAAAAAGCCTTCTGCTGGGATATCATGATTGAGAGAAAAATATTTTCTCATGCTTTTACCACAGAGGTTTGGAAGGTGATCTATAAGCTAAACTGAGAGCTTATTTTCTGTAAATTCACATTATCTTTCTCAGTCATGTGAGAATGAAGTCTGACATTCTCAGTAAAACATGTACATCCAACAAGGGCAGAGACTGTCAGTTGATTCCTTTGTGTTCTACTGCAGCTTTCCAGAGTGTTCCAAAGAACTACTAGAGCGCTAACCGTCCTACTTATGATAAATGTATGGCACACCTGAAGCCATCTTGCTTGGATTAAAGTGGTAACTCTTAAAACATTTAATTTAAAAAGGAACAAAATGAGGGGGTTCATTTTTCCATAAAAAGTATGATTAGTGCTGCAGAAAGAAAAATGAGGGCACATTTTGAGTGACTTCTCAAATCCTCTTCTATTTCATTAAAAAATTCTGACATGCAGACTGAAACATGCACTTTCAATACCAGCAGCAGTTTTCCCTGGTGAGCAGTAGCTTTACTACAGTGATCTAATGAGCAAAAAGAGTGCTAACATTCTGATTTTATGGCAAATGTGTGACACATTTGAATGCCTTCTTGATGGAATCAAAGTAAAAAACTGAAAGTATTTCCTACTGAGGAGACTGCAGTAAATGAGGAAATTAGGAAACTTCATAACAAATAAGTCTCCCAAGATGGCCACCAGAGACAAAAGAGCCCAAATGTAGCCCAAATATCACCCAGATGTAGCCCAAGTATAGCCCAATGACAGAATGTCCAAGAATGTTCTTAAAAACAACTAGAGCACTTACTGTCTTCATTATGACAAAAGTATGGCACACCTGAAGCCATCTTGATTGGAATAAACTGGTAACACTTAAAACATTTAATTTAAAAAGGAACACAATGAGGGGGTTCATTTTGCCATAGAAGTTATGATTAATACTGAAGAAAGAAAATGAGGGCACATTTTGAGTGACTTCTCAAATCCTCTTCTATTTCATTAAAACATTCTGACATGCAGACTGAAACATGCACTTTTAATACCAGGAGCAGACTTCCATGGTGAACAGTAGTTTTACTACAGTGATCTAATGAGCAACTAGAGTGCTAACATTCAGAATTTATGGCAAATGTGTGACATATCTGAATACCTTCATGATGGAATCTAAGTAAAAAACTGAAAGCATTTCCGACTGAGGAGACTGCAGTACATGAGGAAATTAGGAAACTTCATAACAAATGAATCTCCCAAGATGGCCACCGGAGACAAAAGAGCCCAAATGTAGCCCAAAATCACCCAGATATAGCCCAAATATAGCCCAATGACAGAAGTGTGCAAAACACTTATTATTTTGTGTTTTTGCAGTGTTATATAGTGCAGACTTGTCAGGTATTGGAGTGCTTTACATGAGCATTGGTTACATCACACAAGAACAAATTCATTTTGGTTGTAGACATGGGGAGACTAAGTGATTTGACCAGAATCACAGAATGTCGAGCTGAAGCAGAAACTTCAACCTGGTTCCCCAGTTGCAAAGTCTGCAGTTCTGGAAGTAACACCACATCCTCTCCCCTAAGTGCAACATTTAATCAAGTTGTCAACTAGATAAAAAAACATAAAGATAACAAATAATTTAAAAGTGCTTTGTCGCTATTTGAAAACTCAGAAAATATGTCCTTATTTTAGTCTTTTAGAGCACTAACCATAATTTTGATGCCAATAAGACCCTCTCATATATGTAATTTCTAAAGGAATGCTCTAGGTATTACAGTTTTGATTACATCAAGATGATGTCAGGCGTTCCACACTTTTGTAATAAATATAGAATGTTAGCAATCTAGTTGTTCATTAGGATACTGTTGAGAGGCAGAGGCCAGGGGCACGGACTCTGAAAATTGAAGGCAGGTAGGAGGGTGCAAAGGCAACAATTTAACCACACTGAGCAGGCAGGAAGGGCCGTGGAAGCACAACAGACTATGGAGGGCAGTGGAAAGGGGGGCAGGGGCAACAAACCAACAATACAGGACTTGCAAGAGAAGCTGTTGGAGGGAAGATCTATTACGGGTCAAGGAAGCTAGGGGCGGTCCCCAGAGCCCCGGGAGCCACCACAGAACTGAGCAGGAGAGTGAGTCAGGGACAAAAGGGGCACCTTAATTTGATCCGGGGTGCCTAGGAACGCTTGCTCCAAAAATGAAGAAAACAGACATATGAGACATGGAATTGGAGGCAGAATACAATGGCAGTTTAATGAGAAGATGCAACTTCAAAGAAACCGCAGAATAGAGACATAAAGTACAAAATACAGAATCCAGATAATCATACAGCTGTCATGATATTCTCTGTATCTCAATTAATGGACTGACAGAGAGAGAGAGAAAACACATCTATAAATGCATCATGAGAAACAAGTTACACCAAGGAAAATGTTACCTAGGGACACTCACATTTACTCTTAGAGCAAGCATTCCTGCAATTACAATACAACATCTTTTAAATGCAAAAGTAAAGAGAACAATGGTTAAACATAACATGACATTTCATATAGGTAAAATAGAATAAGATACTTCAAGCAAAGCAGAGCAAGACATTTTAAGCAAAGGAAGACAAGAGCTCCCAGTTCTTGGGGAAAACCTGCACAGCCTGTTAACCTACATACAGACGGCGAGGTTGTCCGTCGATATCTGTGGGTGCTCCCTTTTTATATCATTGTGTGGGCTCCTTTGCACGCTACATCTACCTACGTATGCTACCCAAAAGCTTCGTCTGCAGATTTTACCAGACATTTCGTCATTTACCCACTTAATGCTGACAATGGACTGGGTGAAAAGGTCAGTCTCTCAGGCCAATCGCTTATCGTAAGTTCCATAGAGCAAGCAGAAAATAATGGGTATTGTACAGGAATTCAATATATTCATGTATAAAATCTCCTCAGTTCTCCTAACTTGACGCTCTGCGGTTGCCACTTCCTTAAAAGCGGGAAACCTGCCCAGGAAGCAAGTACCAGTCCAGGATGCAGCCTACTGTATGTCGACAGCTTCAGGGGGATGTTGAACTTTGATACCGAGCACGGAGCACTCGGGTAGGGTGGGGGCTACTAGTTTGGAGCAGAAGGCCTCGCAGACCTCCCTTCAGACTGCTATACACTAAAATTGCAGAGCTATGGTCAATTTAACAAAGAGGCCTACATATTGAACAGAAGGGCCTACACAGGGGTTTTATGCTGGCTGAGTGGTAAGGATGTCTCAGGATAATTATATAGCAACACAGGACCCGCTGGTCAATTTAATACGGCCTACAAATGCGGCTGGCAGGGCAAGGACAAGGGTCTCATACTTCAGGTGTGGACAGAACGGGCCAGGGGCCCCCTGTGATACAAAATCTACCCTCCTTCAAGGCTGTGGCAATGTAATAGACCATTGTGGGCAGAAGGAAGAGGCAATGGTAGTACAACCATACATGCCAACAGACCCGATTTAGCCAGGAAACGTCCAATGTTTTTAAGCTCAAATGGGCTTTATTTGATCTGTCTCCTATCTACAATATCCTCTTTTTCAATGTAACTCAAAGGGGAAAATCAATACCCCAGTTTTTTTTCAAAATCTCCCTCTTACCAAGTTCAAAATGTTCGCAAGTATGGTACATTGGATCATGGAAGGAAATGGGATAGGGACATGGACTTGGATAACAGAGGACAGGAGAGACATGGAGAGGAGCACCAAACTGACCCTGCAGGGCAGGCATCAGGGTTTGCAGCAGCACAATACACCACACAGGGCATGCAGGACGGGAGTGCAGCACAACAATCCATAGAAAGCAAGAGGGAGGGGACAGGACCATGCACATGGACAACAGAGAACAGAGGGGCAAGAGGCAATGGTAGCTAGCTGACCATAATGGACAGACAGGAGAGAAGGCTGCAGCATAACAGACCATAAAGGGCAGGAGGGACGGATCAGGGGCATTACAATGGAACAGACAAGCCAGGAGGGAGGGAGTAGGGGTCTGCACATGTAAACAGAGGGCTGGGGGCAAGGGGGCAGGGCAGGAGCAGCAAGATAGCCATGGAGGTCAGGCAGGATGGGCACTAGAAGCAAGACACAACATGAAGAGCAACAGTGAGACTGTGATGGCATACACACAGACCATGGAGGGAAGGTGGGAGGGGGTCAGGGGCAGCTAACTGACCACACAGGGAAGGTGGGAGGGGCCATGGCAGCACAGAAGACCATGCATGGCAAGTGGGAGGGTTAGTGGCAGCACAATGGCTATGATGGGCAAGAAGGAGGGTGCAGGGGCATGCACAAAGGACGATGGAGGATAGAAGGGAGGGTCAGGACCTGTGCACAGACAAGAAAGTTCAGGGGAAGGGGCCTCACAACAGACCACACGGGGCAGGCAGGAGGAGCAGTTGCAGCACAACAGACCAGGGAGGGCAGAAGGGTGTGGCAGTACAATGGACCATGTAGGACAGGAGGAAGAGGATAGAGGCATGGCATGTGGACAGGCAGGGTGGAGGTGGCAGGGACAGGTTACAGTCATCTGACAATGCTAGGCAGGTGGGAGGGGAGTGGCAGCTCAACAGAACACTCAGAGTAGATAGGAGTGGCAGGTCCATGGGACATGGTGGGCAAAAAGGATGGAGCAGGGGCATGCACAAAGACATCGGAGGGCAGGGGGAAGGAGAATAGGGGCAGCAAGCTAAGCACAGAGTTTAAGCAGGAGGTCAATGATGGGGCATAGAATTGGGCAATGGAGGGCAGGAGGAGTGGACTGGTACATCATACTAAATTGAGGGCAGTGGCAGCACATCAGACCATGCATGGCAGGAGGGAGGAGGCTAGTCCATGGATTCACACAACAGAGGATAGGAAGGAGGGGGATGGGGCAGCAAGCTAACTGTTCAGAGAAGGCGGGTATTAGAAACTTTATTGTTTTTAAAACATTTTGTCTGTGCAAACTACTTAAAATATGAACAAGTATGCAGCATAATCTCACTTTTATTCAGGAAGAAGAAGACGTTAGTGACTGTGACTCCGGGCTCACTTGGCAAAAACACCCCCTGACCCTCCACCCCCTATCGCAAAATGTAATGCCCGTGAAAAGGGTAGGTGAACACAGTGTTATATAGAACATAGTCCTGAGAGCACGATTGAAAATGAAAACTAGATATAGTGTATGGTATAAACTATGCACCAAAAAGTGTGATATAAGATGAACCAGGCGTGAAATATAATATGCAATACATTGTGCGCAATGACAGATTCATTGGAGAGCGCGAGATAGCACAGGCACTAGCGCGTGCTATGCGATATGCGCCTTGGAGTGTAATATGCACAGGGCAGTGTTGTGTAACCTAACTAGTCTCTAAAGTTGTAATATAAAATATGTGCTGGGGAGTGTAACGTTGCATATGCACTGTGACAAAGATATGGATCCCAAATTGTAATATGTATGGCATAGCACTGTGCGTTATAACATAGGCATCGAGGAAGGAACGTTAGATGGGGCAATATAACCCGTGCGAAGACAAGTGTGGCATGACATTTTCACGGGGTGGTGTTACAGTGCACATGGGCTAGAGAGTGTCATAGCATATGCACTAGCTAGTGGAATACAATACAGAGGTGTGTGGCACTCGGCAGGCAATGGTGGGTGTAACACAGCATTGGGCTCTGTCAGGAGCGCGCTGTGACTCGCAAGTGATGTTCGTCCCCTTTCCAGAGAGTAAAATAAAAAGTATTACACATCCGGCAGTGGATGTGTGTTTTATTAACTGTGAGGGGGGTTTCTTGCATAGTTTTGGTCGAATTTTTGTCGAATCCCCTTTGAATGGCTTGGTGTGCATGTGTATTAAATGTGCCCGTCAATAGCTACCCATGTTTGTATAAATAAACGACAAGGGTGTCTACCGGGATTAGGCACGGTAGAGCATCAGACATGTCAGAGCTTCACTAGTGGTGTAAATACATTCCACGTGGATTAATTGCATGCATAGTCGCCTTTTAATGAATATCACGCAAATCGTCATGGTGATAGGTACGTACGGTTTGTCCAGCATGTCCTAGGTGTGTCTATAAATATATATTTTTTAAAAATAATAAAAAACAGTGGCCGGCCCTGGGGATTGGGGTCAACAAAATATGATTAGGAGACAGGCCCTGGGGGATGGGGTCATCAGGGCCAATAAATTAGAATAAGAAGGGGAACCACACAGCCCCCCTTCTTAAAAAAATAAAATAAATAAAAGACTGGCATCATGCCGGAGGCCATGCCCCCTCCATGCAGCACTCTGCAAACGCGCCCCCAACAGGCATCTCCAGTATGCGCCAGGGAGCTGCGCTGCAGACAGGTGTTCTGAGGCCAAGCCCCTTTTTACACCTCTCTGCAACGCAGCTCTGTGGCGCTTACTGGAGGTACCTAGTGGTCTAGTGTGACCCTAGGGACCCTTAGGATTCAAGGGGACTTAATCTCTCAACTTAGAACAGCGACAGGGCGCGTTTACACAGTGGTGAAGGGAGGGGACGGGGCCTGAGGTGACGTGTGCAAACACGCACCATGGCACGTTTTAAATTGGGGATATAATTTCCCTTCAATACTGAGGGCCCCTGGGGGCTAACTAGCCCACCAAGTGCTTCCAGTAAGCGCCACTGAGCTGCATTGCAGAGAGGTGGTCCAGGCCGTGCCACTTTTTACACCTCTCTGCAACGCAGCTCTGTGGCACTTACTTGAAATGTCATCAGTGATGTCATGAGTGATGTCACTGACCATGTCATGAGTGATGTAATATGTGACGTCATCAGCAGTGCATTGCGGGCGCGCGAGTTATAGTTAGCTGAACTAACTATAACGGGGGAATTTCAATGGTTTTGTACGAGTGAAAAGTCCAGCTAACTATAACACCCCTGAAACCTATGGTTTTTTCAGTGAATATATATATATATATATATATATATATATATATATATATATATATATATATATATATATATATATATATATATATATATATCCAAGTAAAAGAAACACCCATTTGAGGAGCCACAGAGGAAAGTTGAATGCCTTTAATGCAGGAAATTGGCAGCATAGTCTAACAACCGTGTCTTTCTTCCAAATTACAACCCAACGCGTTTCGAACGTGAAAGTTCTTGCTCACGGGTTCAGGAAGTGCAATGGCAGTGCTGATTAGGAACACCTTGATAAGTAGACTTGGCTCCGCCTCCGTTAGTGAGTGCTGCTGGGCATGCTGGAGCCTGTAGTTCTGCCTCGTTTTCCCCAGTGGGGTCTGCCAACAAACAACAAAGTAATCCAAAGTAAAAACCTCAGTAGGTGAAGGTGGACTCAGTGATAACATGCGTGCTCTTATTTCTCAGTCCTGCACGCAGCCTTTCCCCTCTATGCGCTCGAAGTTTCCCAGCGCTCGATCTGCCCTAGATTCGGCAGCGGGCTTCCTCGCGATCGGACAAGGCCGCTTAACATCCAAGTAAAAGAAACGCCCATTTGAGGAGCCACAGAGGAAAGTTGAATGCCTTTATGCAGGAAATTGGCAGCATAGTTTAACAACTGTGTCTTTCTTCCAAATTACAACCCAACGCGTTTCGAACGTGAAAGTTCTTGCTCACGGGTTCAGGAAGTGCAGTGGCAGTGCTGATTAGGACCACCTTGATAAGTAGACTTGGCTCCGCCTCCGTTAGTGAGTGCTGCTGGGCATGCTGGAGCCTGTAGTTCTGCCTCGTTTTCCCCAGTGGGGTCTGCCAACAAACAACAAAGTAATCCAAAGTAAAAACCTCAGTAGGTGAAGGTGGACTCAGTGATAACATGCGTGCTCTTATTTCTCAGTCCTGCACACAGCCTTTCCCCTCTATGCGCTCGAAGTTTCCCAGCGCTCAATCTGCCCTAGATTCGGCAGCGGGCTTCCTCGCGACCGGACAAGGCCGCTTAACATCCAAGTAAAGGAAACGCCCATTTGAGGAGCCACAGAGGAAAGTTGAATGCCTTTAATGCAGGAAATTGGCAGCATAGTCTAACAACCGTGTCTTTCTTCCAAATTACAACTCAACGCGTTTCGAACGTGAAAGTTCTTGCTCACGGGTTCAGGAAGTGCAGTGGCAGTGCTGATTAGGAACACCTTGATAAGTAGACTTGGCTCCGCCTCCGTTAGTGAGTGCTGCTGGGCATGCTGGAGCCTGTAGTTCTGCCTCGTTTTCCCCAGTGGGGTCTGCCAACAAACAACAAAGTAATCCAAAGTAAAAACCTCAGTAGGTGAAAGTGGACTCAGTGATAACATGCGTGCTCTTATTTCTCAGTCCTGCACGCAGCCTTTCCCCTCTATGCGCTCGAAGTTTCGCAGCGCTCGATCTGCCCTAGATTCGGCAGCAGGCTTCCTCGCGACCGGACAAGGCCGCTTAACATCCAAGTAAAAGAAACGCCCATTTGAGGAGCCACAGAGGAAAGTTGAATGCCTTTAATGCAGGAAATTGGCAGCATAGTCTAACAACCGTGTCTTTCTTCCAAATTACAACCCAACACGTTTCGAACGTGAAAGTTCTTGCTCACGGGTTCAGGAAGTGCAGTGGCAGTGCTGATTAGGAACACCTTGATAAGTAGACTTGGCTCCGCCTCCGTTAGTGAGTGCTGCTGGGCATGCTGGAGCCTGTAGTTCTGCCTCGTTTTCCCCAGTGGGGTCTGCCAACAAACAACAAAGTAATCCAAAGTAAAAACCTCAGTAGGTGAAGGTGGACTCAGTGATAACATGCGTCCTCTTATTTCTCAGTCCTGCACGCAGCCTTTCCCCTCTATGCACTCGAAGTTTCCCAGCGCTCGATCTGCCCTAGATTCGGCAGCGGGCTTCCTCGCGACCGGACAAGGCCGCTTAACATCCAAGTAAAAGAAACGCCCATTTGAGGAGCCACAGAGGAAAGTTGAATGCCTTTAATGCAGGAAATTGGCAGCATAGTCTAACAACCGTGTCTTTCTTCCAAATTACAACCCAACGCGTTTCGAACGTGAAAGTTCTTGCTCACGGGTTCAGGAAGTGCAGTGGCAGTGCTGATTAGGAACACCTTGATAAGTAGACTTGGCTCCGCCTCTGTTAGTGAGTGCTGCTGGGCATGCTGGAGCCTGTAGTTCTGCCTCGTTTTCCCCAGTGGGTCTGCCAACAAACAACAAAGTAATCCAAAGTAAAAACCTCAGTAGGTGAAGGTGGACTCAGTGATAACATGCGTGCTCTTATTTCTCAGTCCTGCACGCAGCCTTTCCCCTCTATGCGCTCGAAGTTTCCCAGCGCTCGATCTGCCCTAGATTCGGCAGCGGGCTTCCTCGCGACCGGACAAGGCCGCTTAACATCCAAGTAAAACAAACGCCCATTTGAGGAGCCACAGAGGAAAGTTGAATGCCTTTAATGCAGGAAATTGGCAGCATAGTCTAACAACCGTGTCTTTCTTCCAAATTAGGGTTGTAATTTGGAAGAAAGACACGGTTGTTAGACTATGCTGCCAATTTCCTGCATTAAAGGCATTCAACTTTCCTCTGTGGCTCCTCAAATGGGCGTTTCTTTTACTTGGATATATATATATATATATATATATATATATATATATATATATATATATATATATATATATATATTTTTATATATATATATATATATATATATATTATCTACTGGCGGTCGCCAGTAGATAGTTATAGTTAGGATCGTGTTTCCATAGGAAATCCGCAACATTCTATTTGGAATAACTTTGGCACCAATTGACGAATCCTTGCGAAATTTTCAAAATAGGTGGGGCGCTCCGCTCCGCTCCTTCCCTGAAAGTCTCGGGGGGATTCGTCAAGCGGGTGCTGAGAAAAAGGGGAGGTCCCAAAACGTGTTTTCCCCATGCATTTTTCCATAGGACCTTTAGTCCAAGCTACAGCCCGAACGGCTGAACAGAATTACTTGAAATTTGGCAGAGAGGTAGTCCTCAGGTCAGGGATGTGCCTTTTGCAGGTCTGGTGTAAATCTGTTCAGTATTTCCTGAGAAAATAGCATTTAAAAGCATATATATATCTATAAGCGCGCACTGTGCGCGTACGGTAAAACTTACCGTAAGCGCACCCTGCCGTGCGCGATTCTGATTGGTTGTTAGATCTTAGTAAACATTCGAATCGGTCGAAACCAGGAAGTGACGCCCGCCATTTTGTCTCTCGTAGTCTGAGGGGGTGAAAAACAAAGGTGGAGAACATGAAAAGGGGGCAGGGTGGACAGTTCTGGACCCCCTAGCCTTTGTCAGGGGGTCCCAGAAGGACCCCCAAGGGCCAAAATTTCCTTTAAATTTTTTGCGAAAAATCGCGGAGTACGCGTAGCGTGCGCGTACGGTAGAAACGGAAAAATTCAGCGAACTGCGTAATGTGGGCGCGCGGTGCACGATGCGCACCGAGCACCCACAGCGGGCGCACGGTACGCGCACGGTGAAAAACCTTAAAAAAAAAAATAAAATACATACCTTAGCATTTAAAAAACCATACAAATTCACTGAAAAAACCATAGGTTTCACACACGTTATAGTTAGGAATTAGCATTTAAACAACCTTGCAAATTCACTTAAAAAACCATAGGTTTCACACATGTTATAGTTAGCTGGACATTTCACTAGTGAAAAACCATTGAAATTCCCCCGTTATAGTTAGTGCAGGCAACTATAACTCACGCGACCGCAATCCTCTGCTGATGACGTCAGATATTACATCACTGATGACATATGTGTCTTTCTGAAAAAAAATATTTGTAATATATGTATAGCTAAAAATGAATGGAAGAAGACATGGGTAAATAAGTGTCTAAATACAGTGATGTAATATCTGACGTCATCAGCAGAGGATTGCGGTCGCGTGAGTTATAGTTGCCTGCACTAACTATAACGGGGGAATTTCAATGGTTTTTCATGAGTGAAATGTCCAGCTAACTATAACATGTGTGAAACCTATGGTTTTTTAAGTGAATATATATATATGTATATCTATATCCAGGTGTATTGAAGGATGAATGGATGTATGAGTCTGTATGGATGATTCAGTGGGTGTATGACTGACTTTGTAAGTGAGTGATTATATGTGTCTCAGTGAGTGTGTGGCTGAGTGACTAATCTGTATGAATGCCTGTATCAGTCTGTCAGTTGGTGTGTAAGAGGCTGCATGGGTTGGTGAGTAGCTACATGAGTGTCTATTTGGGTTATTGATTGGTTGTCTGAGTACCTGTATAGGTACCTGATTATCTGTGTGGGTTGGTCAGGGGGTGTGTGACTCCCTGAATGAATGTGTGAGTGGAAAATTCACTGGGTGTATGGGTTCATGAGTGCATGTGTGATGGGCTGTATGGGTGAGTGAGTTTGCGTACAGCTGTGTTGGTGAGTGAATAGATGTCTCAGTGGTATATGGGTGAGTAACTGCATATGTGAGAGACAGTATATGTGAGTGTTAGAGTATAAATGTGACTGTATGTGTGAGTGAGTGATTGTGAGAGTGGCTGTATGGGTGAATGTGTGCTTGTGTCAGGAGATTATAGGAGAGTAAGTATGTGTTAGTATTTGTATGAATAAGTGAGGTGGTGTGTGTAGAACTGTAGGTGAGTAAGTGGTAGTGTGATTGACTCTGGGTGAGTGACTAGGTGTGTGAACAGCTCTATGGTTGACTGACGGTGTGTGAGTGTCTGTATGGTTGTATGAGTGGATATATCAGTGGCTGTATTTGTGAGTGACTGGGTATATGTGTGGTTGTATGGGTGGGTGAGTAGATGTGTGTAGAGCTATGAATCAGTGAGTAGATATATACGTACTGATATTGGTGTGTCAATGGCTTCGAGAATAGTAGTCTGAAATTTGGAATAGGTGTATGAAAGGTTATATTGGGGTGTGAGTAGGTGCATCAGAGATATTGTGGATGATGCCATCAGTTATTTCCTCAGTGATGTCACTGACATGTCATGCGTGATGTAATATGTGACATCATCAGAAGTGCATTGGGGGTGCGCGAGTTATAGTTAGCTCAGCTAACTACAATGACTGAATTTCACAGGTTTTGTATGAGTGAAATGTCAGCCTAACAATAAAGTTCCTGTAACATATTTTTTCCATGAATTTCTAAGGTTTTTTTAAAGGCTAATTCCTAACTATAACGTCCCTGAAACCTGTTTTTTCAATTAATTTCTAAGATTTTTTTAAATACTAATTCCTAACTATAACGTCCCTGAAACCTTTGGATGTTTCAGTGAATTTCTAAAGGTTTTTAACTTTCAGTGATGTTTGCAGAGTGATGGTGAAAAGGGGCTGAGCCTCTAACCAGCTCTCAGGAATTCTGCTGCGTAGGACTTACATGAGGTGCCGGGAGGGCCTCTTGGCCCCCAAGGTCCCTCTGGAGTGAAGTGAACTTCATCCCCCAACTAGTAGGGCACCAGATGGCATGTTTTCAGAGTGGTGGAAAAAGGGGTCATGGCTTACAAAGATGTCCTTGTGGGCCATCTACCCCTCCAGTAAGTCCCACACAGCAGGATTGCATAGTTCTGACACCAGGCCATGCCCCTTACCCCACCAGTCTGCAAACACACCTCCTGGCATGCTTTTGGTTGAGGGATGAAATCTCATTGGCTGCTGGGGTCCCTAGGGGCAAACAAGCCTACCTGTTACCTCCATTATTATTAAAGGCTCTTATATAGCGCATGGCTACTCGGGAGCATCCCAGCGCTTAAGACTAACCAAGCAGAGATGGATTAAAAATGAAGAGTTAGTTTAACTAGTTTTTTGGAAACAGAAGAGTTTTTAACTTTTTTCGAAAGACAAGGAGGTTAGGCTCTTGGCGGAGAGGTGGGGGAAGAGCATTCCACAGCCCAGCCGCGTTGTGCGAGAACAGGCGACCTCCTGTGCGGGATCTGCTGATCCTAGAAACTGTCAGCAGATTTTGTTGGTTCGAGCGAAGATTCCTGGTAGGATTGTAAGGTCTGATCATATCATCTAGAATGGGGGGGCCACTCCCATAGAGTGTTTTATGGACCGTGCAGAGGGTCTTAAAATAGATTCGCTCCTTTATGGGGAGCCAATGCAAGGTGCCAAGTGCGGGCCTGGCTGATGTACGATGGCTAGTGCCCGTGAGTAGCCGTGCTGCGGAATTCTGGACAACCTGAAGTTGCCGGATAACCGACACGGGGGCTCCAAGATAGAGCGCATTTCCATAATCCAACCTGGATAGAACAAGGGACTGGACAATGGTTTTCTTTGCTGCCTCGGGTAACTGAGGAAGGATTTTCCGGATTGTTTTCAGCAGTCCGAAACAAGTGGCTACTGTTTTCCTTGCCTGGATCTTAAATGACAACTCTGCATCCAACCAGAAACCGAGACTCTTTATCTCGGTCTTTGGAGTGGGTCCTGGACCCATACAGGAGGGCCAATGTATCGAGTTGTCAAATGTGGCTCGTTTTCCTAGAAGCATCAACTCCGTTTTACCTCCATTCAATTTCAGGTGGGACAGGTCCATCCAGTTTGCTACTGCCTCCAGGCAGTGACAGAGCCTGGAGGGGGAGGATTCCAACTGATTAAGAGAAACAACTAGCTGGGTGTCGTCAGCATAGCTTACCAGTTGGATCCCAAAGGAGGCAACTACTTCTGCCAGGGGCGCCATATAAACATTAAACAGTGTGGGGCTGAGGGAGGAGCCCTGTGGCACCCCACACTGTAATGGCATTGATGGAGAGCAGCTATTTTCTGTAAAGACCTTAAAGGATCTGTCACCAAGAAAGGACTCCAACCACATGAGTGCCCTGTCTTTGACGCCCAGTTGTTTAAGACGAGACAGGAGGACACGGTGGTTCACCGTGTCGAAGGCGGCACTGAGGTCCAGGAGGATAATGGCCGCGCTGCCACCTGCGTCCAGAATCCTCCTGGAATCCTCAACCACCCTCAGCAGTGCCGTCTCCGTGCCCTGTCCTTTCCGAAACCCAGTTTGGGTTGGGTGGAGCAGGTTATGGGTCTCCAGAAAGGATGCTAGTTGTTTATTTACCCATTTCTCTGCGAGTTTACTGATGCCGGGGAGCAGGGAAATGGGACGATAATTGGAAAAGTCCTGGGGGTCGAGATGAGGCTTTTTTAACAGGGCCTTAACCATTGCCAGTTTCCAGTCTTGGGGTACCCTTCCTAATTCAAGTGAGGTGTTAACTAGATGGATAATGTATGTACTGATGTTGGATAAGGCTAACTTTAGAATATTCATAGGGACAGGATCTAGCGGGGAACCGCTTTTTACAGAGTTGAAAAGCGTGGGCAACAATTCAGTACTGAGGGGGGAAAAGGAAGGGAGGCAAGGCAGAATAATATCTGTATCATCTGGCAAAGGGAGGATGGATTCTTCAAGAGGTAGAGGGGGGAGGGACAGGAGGATCTTTTGAATTTTTTCAGCAAAGAAATTCGCCAGATTAATGCAGTGAGCATCAGCCTCCTCCGTGCAGAGTGGTAAAGATGGCGGGTCAGGGGCTTTTAACAGGGATTTAGCTATCTTGAACATCTCTCTTGGGGCATTAGCTGAGATCTCTATTTTTTCTGCATAAAAGATGGATTTGGCCACGTTAAGAGCAGATTTATATTTTTTTAGAGAGAGTTTGTATTTAGTTTTTTTCTCTTCCACAAAGTGTTTTCTCCACTGTCTCTCCAACCGTTTACATTCTTGTTTTAAGGACCTTAGCTCAGAAGTGAACCAAGGTTGTTTAGTGGAGGCTTTCTTTTTGGAGATGTTTGTTTTAGGAAGCACCCTATCCAATGATGATTCAATCCATTGGTTAAAGTCCATATTAGCCCTGTCAATGTCCTGATCGACCTGAGGTTCACTTGTATTCAGTGCCTCTGCCCATTCGTTCATTTTTAATTTCGTCCACCGCCTACTCCATTTCGTCCATTAAGCCCCACACAGTGGTATTGCTGGTCGCAGGCCATGCCCCCTTTCTCCACTACTCTACAAATGCACCTCCTAGCACACTGCTGCTTGGGAGATGAAGTCCGCTTTAGTCTTGAGGCCCTCAGGACACAAAGGGACCTCATTGCCCCACCAGACGTACGCTCCTAAAGCTGATATTGCCCCAGGGACCCCATCCCCGGGGCATGGCCATGTCTTTGGGACTGTGTGGGTGCCTCAAGGACCCCGCAGTCCCTGCCGGCTCCCTGTCTCCTGCAGGAGCCATCATTGCTTTTGGGCTGGGGGAGCTGCAAACATGCAGCTCCCTCTGCTGAAAAGCAATTCTGCTTCGCTTCATGGAAGCGAGAACATTTTTCAATGCTCTTGATTTCATGAAGCGAAGCAGTGTTTGATATGGCATCTACTGCCATGCCATAGCAAACCGCGTGGCCCCCCGCATTTAAGATAATTAGCCCCTGGGAGGTGGCAGGCCCCAGGGCTGCGTGGGGGAGCAGGAGCCCCCAACACACTTTTCTTATAAATTACACCCATGGGAGGTGGCACATACTATTTATAAGCCTCGGGGAGGTGGTGGTCCCCGGAGCATTCGGGGTCCAATGTGGGCCCCCACATCTCATTTTTCATTGCCCCCAGGACCTGGCCCACCGGGGACTTAAAGAAAACAAAGCGCCGGAGTCCACGCTTAGTTTTTTTAAAAAACATTTCTTCTGGATCTGCGGATCCAGCGCGAAGCCTGCTGAAAATTTGAAAAATAGCACTTTTTGGCCCTGGGGTGCTTGTGGGACCCCCTGAGCAGTCCTAGGGGTCAGGGTGTTTCCACCCTACCCCCTTTTCTTGATTTTTCACATTTGTTTACCTTTTCTTCTTGTGACTCTGCTCAACCGAGTCACAAGATGGCTGCAAACACTTCGTGGTTTGGAGAATTGGCAGCCAATCAGATTGCAGGGCTTGTGATCGGAAGGGTTCGCGGATCCTTCACGTCCCTATTTGGATATCTGATAAATATTTAAATTTATCAGGAACTACTGAAAGGATTTACACCATTTAACAAAAAGAGTGCACTCTGGACCAAGAGCTACCTTTCTGCCAAATTTGGTGTAATTCCGTTTAGCAGTTTGGGCTGTAGCTGCATCAACAGTTTCCCCTGGAAATTAACAGGAAGAAAAAAGAGTATTGGGACCCACTTTTTCTCGGCCCCTACTTGACGGATCACCCTGAAATTTTCAAGACAGCAGCTAAAGTGAGAGGGCCATTAGTTTTGAAAATTTTGTGAAGATTCGTCGAACGGCGCTAAAGACATTTGCAAAAGAAAAACGCTTTTTGAATTGATACAAGGTCCTAACTATAATGAACTACTGGCGACCGCCAGTAGGCATTATATATGTATATCTATATCTGCGTATATATATGTATATATATATTCACTGAAAAAACCATAGGTTTCAGGCACGTTATAGTTAGGAATTAGCATTTAAAAAACCTTAGAAATTCAGTGAAAAAACCATAGGCTTCAGGGGCGTTTTAGTTAGCTGGACTTTTCACTCATACAAAACCATTAAAATTCCCCTGTTATAGTTAGTTCAGCTAACTATAACTCGCGCGCCCGCAATGCACTGCTGATGACGTCACATATTACATCACTCATGACATGGTCAGTGACATCACTGATGACATCACTGATGACATCTCAAATGACATCACTGATGACATCACTGATGACATCATCCAGTGAATGTGTGTTTTTCTGAAAATTAAATATGTTTTATATATGTATATCTCAAGGTCGATGGAAGAATAAATGGGTATATAAGTGTCTAAATGGATGATTTGTTTTTGAAAAATTGATTGTATAACTATTGGATTAAGTGTATCTTAGTAAATACATGGCTTAGTCAGTAATGTTTAAATATGTAAATATCTGTATCAGTCTCTCACTTTGTGTATAAGTGGCTGCATGGGTTGGTGAGTAGCTACATGAGTGTCTATATAGGTTATTAGTTGGTTTTTTGAGTATCAGTATGAGTGTCTGAGTGTCTGTATGGTTCGGTGGGGGGTATTACGTAGTGCATAGGTGCATGAATGAGTGATTCACTGTTTGTATGTGTTGAAGACAGCATGTGTGCAGGACTGTATGGGTGGATGAGTGTGTGCATGGGTGTGTTAGTGAGTGAATGACTGTCTCAATAGTGTCTTTATGAGTAACTACATATGATTTAAACTAGTATATGTGACTATTGGTGTATATAAGTGAGTATATGTGAGAGTGAGAGATTGGAAGAGTTCATGTATAAATAAGTATGTGTTTCTATAAGTGATTGTTTAAAATACTAAGTATATGTAAGTTTCTGTAGAAGTAAGTGTGGTGGTGTGTGTATAACTGTATATGCAAGAAAATTGATGTTTGATTCTTTATTAGCATGAGTGACTATGTGTGTGAGTAACTCTATGGATGAGTGGCGTTGTGTAACAGGAGGTATAGGTGTATGAGTACATATGATGAGTGAGAACATGTATGAGTGACTGTATAGGACTGTTGGTGAATGAGTGGTTGTGTATGTGGATCTTAGAATTACTGAATAGGTTGTTGTAACTGGTATTGGTATGTCCATTGTTTTGAAAATTTTAGTTTCTATTTTTGAATGTGTGTATCAAAGGTTATATCAGGGTGAGAGGAGGCCTGCCACACTATCACAAGGATGATATCATCAGTGATGTCATTTGAGATGTCATCAGTGATGTCATGAGTGATGTCACTGACTATGTCATGAGTGATGTAATATGTGACGTCATCAGCAGTGCATTGCGGGCACGCGAGTTATAGTTATTGAACTAACTATAACGGGGGAATTTCAATGGTTTTGTACGAGTGAAAAGTCCAGCTAACTATAACGCCCCTGAAACCTATGGTTTTTTCAGTGAATTTCTAAGGTTTTTTAAATGCTAATTCCTAACTATAACGTGCCTGAAACCTTTGGTTTTTCAGTGAATTTCAAAGGATTTTTAAATGCTAATTTCTAACTATGCCTACAGAGATAGGACATGTGAAGAAAGAAGAAAAAACACACAGAAAGCAAAAAAAGAAATGCAGAAGGAAGCAACAGAAGTCCTCAAAGACGAAGAAAAGTGCAGGAAGAAGGATAACGTGCAGAGAGAACAAACAGAAGAGCAGAAAGAAGCCTTGTTCCAAAATCATCCTGTACCCTCAACTTTTTCAGACGGATACTGGTGGTAACTGAGTCTGACTAACCAGTCCTAGAGCCAGTGCTATTTTAAAAGACAGTCAGAATACAGTGAAAACACCTACATACACTAGGGAACACTATGTGTTGGGGTTCCCCTGTGATTAGCATGACCTCCTCTGTAAGCCCCTAGTATATAATAGGGCAGGGGGATTAAAACTAGCTCTTAAAACACACCACAGGGCGTGTTTGCACACGTCACCTCAGGCCCCGTCCCCTCCTTTCCCCACTGTGTAAACATGCCCTGTGGCCGTTTTAAGTTGGGAGATTATGTCCCCTTGAATCCTGAGGGTCCCTAGGGTCCAACTAGACCACTAGGTATCTCCAGTAAGCGCCACAGAGCTGCGTTGCAGAGAGATGTACAAAGGGGCACGGCCTAGACCACCTCTCTGCAACACAGCGCTGTGGCGCTTACTGGAAGCACCTGGTGGGCTAGTTGGCCCCCAGGGTCCCTCAGGATTGAAGGTGAATTATTTCCCCAACTTAAAACGCGTCACAGTACGTGTTTGCACACGTTAACTCATGCCCCGTCCACTTCCTTCACCACCGTGTAAACACGCCCTGTGGCCGTTTTTAGTTGGGAGATTAAGTTCATTTGAATCCTGAGGGTCCCTACGGTCCAACTAGCCCACTAGGTCCCTCCAGTAAGCGCCACAGAGCTGCGTTGCAGAGAGGTGTAAAAAGTGGCACGACCTGAACCACCTCTCTGCAACGCAGCTCAGTGGCGCTTACTGGAAGCACCTGGTGGGCTAGTTAGCCCCCAGGGGCCCTCAGGATTGAAGGGGAATTATTTCCCCAATTTAAAACGCTCCATAGGGCGTGTTTGCACACGTCACCTCAGGCCCCGTCCCCTCCATTCCCCACTGTGTAAACTCGCCCTGTGGCCGTTTTAAGTTGGGAGATTAAGTCCCCTTGAATTCTGAGGGTCCCTAGGGGCAAAATAGCCCTCTAGGTACGTCCAGTAAGCGCCATTGCAGAGAGGTGTAAAAAGGGGCACGGCCTGCACCACCTCTCTGCAACGCAGAGCGGTGGTGCTTACTGGAAGCACCTGGTGGGCTAGTTGGCCCCCAGGGTCCCTCAGGATTGAAAGGGAATTATTACCCCAACTTAAAACGCGCCACAGGGCGTGTTTGCACACGTCACCTCAGGCCCCATCCCCTCCCTTCACCACTGTGTAAACGCGCCCTGTGGCCGTTCTAAGTTGAGTGATTAAGTCCCCTTGAATCCTAAGGGTCCCTAGGGTCAAACTAGCCCACTAGGTACCTCCAGTAAGCGCCACAGAGCTGCGTTGCAGAGAGGTGTAAAAAGGAGCGTGGCCTCAGAACACCTGTCTGCAACGCAGCTCATTGGCGCATACTGGAGATACCTGTTGGGCTAGTTGGCCCTCAGGAACCCTCAGTATTAAAAGGGAATTAATTCCCCAACTCACAACTGGCCAGGGGGCGTGTTTGCAGAGTGCTGCAAGAAGGGGGCGTGGCCTCTGGCGCGATGCCGGTCTTTTATTTATTTTATTTTTTTAAGAAGGAGGGCTGTGTGGCCCCCCTTCTTTTTCTAATTTATCGGCCCCGGGGACCCCAACCCCCGGGGTATGGCCATTTAAAAAAAAAAATCTTTAGGAGGGGGGCTGCGTTGCCCCCCTCCTCAGGCCACTTATGGCCCCGGGAACCCCATCCCCCGGGGCCGGCCTTTGTTTTTTATTATTTTTAAAAAATATATATTTATAGAAACACCTAGGACATGCTGTACAAACTGTATGTACCTATCACCATGACGATTTGCATGATATTCATTAAAAGGCGACTATGCATACAATGAATCCACGTGGAATGTATTTACACCGCTAGTGAAGCTCTGACTTGTCAGATGCCCTACCGTGCCTAATCTCGGCGCCCCCGCCGGTGGGTACTCTCCAAGTAGACACCCTTGTCAGTTATTTATACAAACATGGGTAGCTATTGACGGGCACATTTAATACACATGCACACCAAGCCATTCAAAGGGGATTCGACAAAAATTCAACCAAAACTATGCAAGAAACCCCCCTCACGGTTAATAAAACACACATCCACCGCCGGATGTGTAATACTTATTAATGTACTCTCTGGAAAGGAGACGAACCTCACTTG
This sequence comes from Triturus cristatus, assembly GCF_964204655.1. NCBI lineage: Eukaryota > Metazoa > Chordata > Amphibia > Caudata > Salamandridae > Triturus > Triturus cristatus. The sequence continues at coordinate 137,004 of NW_028187862.1, read as the reverse complement.
AGAGTCACAGCGCGCTCCTGGCTGAGCTCAATGCTGTGTTACACCCACCAGTGCCCACCGAGTGCCACACACCTCTGTGTTGTATTCCACCAGCTAGTGCGTATGCTATGACACTCTCTAGCCCATGTGCACTGTAACACCACCCCGTGAATATGGCATGCCACACTTGCCTTCGCACAGGTTATATTGCCCCATCTAACGTGCCTTCCTCGATGCCTATGTTACAACGCACAGCGCTATGCCATACATATTACAATCTGGGATCCATATCTTTGTCACAGTGCATATACAACGTTACACTCCCCAGCACATATTTTATATTACAACTTTAGAGACTAGTTAGGTTACACAACACTGCCCTGTGCATATTACACTCCAAGGCGCATATCGCATAGCACGGGCTAGTGCCTGTGCTATCTCGTGCGCTCCAATGATTCTGTCATTGCGCACAATGTCCTATATAACACTGCGTTCACCTACCCTTTTCACGGGCATTACATTTTGCGATGGGGGTGGAGGCTCAGGGGGTGTTTCTGCCAAGTGAGCCCAGAGTCACAGTCACAAACGTCCTCTTCTTCCTGAATAAAAGTGAGATTATGCTGCATACTTGTTCATATTTTAAGTAGTTCGCACAGACACACATTTTAAAAACAATAAAGTTCCTAATACCCACCTTCCCTGAACAGTTAGCGTGCTGCCCCATCCACCTCCTCCCTATCCTATGTTGTCTGAATCCATGGACTAGCCTCCTTCCTCCTGCCATACATGGTCTGATGTGCTGCCACTGCCCTCCATTTAGCATGATGTACCAGTCCACTTCTCCTGCCCTCCATTGCCCAATTCTATGCCCATCATTGACCTCCTGCTTAGCCTCTGTGCTTAGCTTGCTGCCCCTATTCTCCTTCCCCCTGCCCTCCGATGTCTTTGTGCATGCCCCTGCTCCATCCTTTTTGCCCACCATGTTCCATGGACCTGCCACTCCTATCTACTCCGAGTGTTCTGTTGAGCTGCCACTCCCCTCCCACCTGCCTAGCATTATCAGATGACTGTAACCTGTCCCTGCCACCTCCACCCTGCCTGTCCACATGCCATGCCCCTATCCCCTTCCTCCTGTCCTCCATGGTCCATTTTACTGCCACACCCTTCTGCCCTCCCTGGTCTGTTGTGCTGCAACTGCTCCTCCTGCCTGCCCATGCGGTCTGTTGTGAGGCCCTTTCCCCTGAACTCTCTTGTCTGTGCCCAGGTCCTGACCCTCCCTTCTATCCTCCATGGTCCTTTGTTCATGACCCTGCACCCTCCTTCTTGCCCATCATAGCCATTGTGCTGCCACTAACCCTCCCGCTTGCCATTCATGGTCTTCTGTGCTGCCAGGGCCCCTCCCACCTTCCCTGTATGGTCAGCTAGATGCCCCTGACCCCCTCTCACCTTCCCTCCATGGTCTGTGTGTATCCCATCATAGTCTCACTGTTGCTCTCCATGGTGTGTCTTGTTTCTAGTGCCCATCCTGTCTGACCTCCATGGTCATCTTGCTGCTCCTGCCCTGCCCCCTTTCCCCCAGCCCTCTGTTGCCATGTGCAGACCCCTATTCCCTCCCTCCTGGCTTGTCTGTTCCATTGTAATGCCCCTGATCCGTCCCTCCTGCCCTTTATGGTCTGTTATGCTGCAGCTTTCTCTCCTGTCTGTCCATTATGGTCAGCTAGCTACCATTGCCTCTTTCCCCTCTGTTCTCTGTTGTCCATGTGCATGGTCCTGTCCCCTCCCTATTGCTTTCTATGGATTGTTGTGCTGCACTCCCGTCCCGAATGCCCTGTGTGGTGTATTGTGCTGCTGCAAACCCTGATGCCTGCCATGTAGGGTCAGTTTGGTGCACCTCTCCATGTCCCTACTGTCCTCTGTTATCCGAGTCCATGTCCCTACCCCAATTCCTCCTGCCTTCCATGATCCAATATACCATACTTGCGAACATTTTGAACTTGGTAAGAGGGAGATTTTGAAAAAAAAACTAGGGTATTGATTTTCCCCTTTGAGTTACATTGAAAAAGAGGAGATTGTAGACAGGAGACAGATCAAATAAAGCCCATTTGAGCTTAAAAACATTGGACGTTTCCTGGCTGAATCGGGTCTGTTGGCATGTAGGGTTGTACTTCCACTGCCTCTTCCTTCTGCCCACAATGGTCTATTATATTGCCACAGCCTCTCTTGCCAGTCCTGTATTGTTGGTTTGTTGCCCCTGCCCCCCTTTCCACTGCCCTCCATAGTCTGCTGTGCTGCCACTGCCCTTCCTGCCTGCCCAGTGTGGTCAAATTGTTGCCTCTGTACCGTCCTACCTGCCTTCAATTTTCAGAGTCCGTGCCCTGGCCTCTGCCTCTCAACAGTATCCTAATGAACAACTAGATTCCTAACATTCTACAGTTATTACAAAAGTGTGGAACGCCTGACGTCATCTTGATGTAATCAAAACTGTAATACCTAGAGCATTTCCTTTAGAAATTACATATATGAGAGGGTCTTATTTGCATCAAAATTATGGTTAGTGCTCTAAAAAACTAAAATGAGGACATATTTTCTGAGTTTTCAAATAGCGACAAAGCACTTTAAAATTATTTGTTGTCTTTATGTTTTTTTATCCAGTTGACCACTTGATTAAATGTTGCACTTAGGGGAGAGGATGTGGTGTTACTTCCAGAGCTGCAGACTTTGCAACTGGGGAACCAGGTTGGAGTTTCTGCTTCAGCTCAACATTCTTTGATTCTGGTCAAATCACTTAATCTCCCCATGTCTACAACCAAGATGAATTTGATCTTGTGTGATGTAACCAATGCTCATGTAAAGCACTCGAATACCTGACAAGTCTGCACTATATAAAACTGCAAAAACACAAAAAATAAGTGTTTTGCACACTTCTGTCATTGGGCTACATGTGGGCTACATCTAGGGGATATTTGTGCTGCATTTGGGCTATTTTGTCTCTGGTGGCCATCTTGGGAGACTTATTTGTTATGAAGTTTCCTAATTTCCTCATTTACTGCAGTGTCCTCAGTAGGAAATGCTTTGAGTTTTATACTTTGATTCCATCAAGAAGGCATTCAGATATGTCACACATTTGCCATAAATTCTGAATGTTAGCACTCTATTCAAAGTGCATGTTTCACTCTGCATGTCAGAATTTTTTTATGAAATTGAAGAGGATTTGAGAAGTCAAAATGTGCCCTAATTTTTCTTTCTGCAGCACTAATCATAATTTCTATGGCAAAATGAACCCCTTCATTTTGTTCCTTTGCAAATTAAATGTTTTAAGTGTTACCACTTTATTCCAATCAAGATGGCTTCAGGTGTGCCATACTTTTGTCATACGTAGGACTGTTAGCGCTCTAGTTGTTCTTTAGAACATTCTGGGAAGCTGCAGTAGGACACAAAGGAATCAACTGACAGTCTCTGCCCTTGTTGGATGTACATGTTTTACTGAGAATGTCAGACTTCATTCTCACATGACTGAGAAAGATAATGTGAATTTACAGAAAATATGCCCTCAGTTTAGCTTATAGATCACCTTCCAAACCTCTGTGGGAAAAGCATGAGAAAATAGTTTTCTCTCAAACTTGATTCATGATGTCACAGCAGAATCCTTTTTCACATGGTAAAATCACCTTAGAACACACCACAATTCCTAAAATGAGTATGGTACCATCAACAAATGATTTATAATGTAACTAAAGTCTTAAAACCTTCTATTAACTGCAATGCTTTTTAATGAGGTGCTATCATGTATATTGGTCCCAAGATGGCTGCCAACACTTCTTGGATGAAGTACTGACAGCCAATCAGATCTCACGATGAGATGTGTGGTTAGGCTCCGCCCAGATATTAAAACTTTTTCTTTTTCTAATTTCTCATGAACTACTGAACGGATTTACACCATTTAACAAAAAGGGACCTTTCTGAAGCAAGGGCTACCTTTTCGCCCAGATATATATGTGATTTTGATTTTCTCAGGAACTACTGAACGGATTTACACCATTTAAGCAAAAGCCACGACTCTGAACCAAGGTCTACCTTGCTGCCAAATTTGGTGTAATTCCGTTCAGCAGTTCGGGCTGTAGCTGCGGCTAAAGGTCCTATGGGAAATTGCATGGGGAAAACACGTTTTGGGACCCCCCTTTTTTCACAGCCCCTGCTACACGAATCATCCCGAGACTTTCAGGATAGGAGCGGACCAGAGCTGGCCAAATGTTTTGAAAATTTTGCAAAGATTCGTCAACGGGCGCCAAAGTTATTCCAAATAGAATGTTGCGGATTTCCTATGGAAAATAGGTCCTAACTATAACTACCTACTGGTGACCGCCAGTAGGTAATATATATATATTATATATATATTATATATATATATACACAATATATATAGCATATTTTGGTATTTGATAGTCTGGCCACAGTATTTTTAGCTTGATATTCTGATGTACAACTTTAAATCCTGTCGGCTGCTGAATATGTGGAATGTTCAAATAAATCATGAAGGGAACAATGAAAGAAAAACTCTGATGTGGATACATATTAACACAATAAAACAGTTGATATGAAAAAAAGAAAAACAGCTTATGACAAGAGACACAACTGCAATGGAAACAATAACATTAATATTCTGCACCAGCCTAAATTACATTATGGATGATAAAATGTTTCTTTGACATTTAGAGTTGATAGGCATTCATCCACGAAGAAGTATGACTAATCCTGATCCTTAAAGCCAGGTTTTGAAAATACCACATCATCAGCTATGGTAATAATATATTGTAGGACTTTATTATCAGCTGGTGGTGAGAGTTATAAGAGTCACATAGTGGCCGTCGAAAGAATAGCTCACTAGGCATGGAAAACTCCAAAACTTGACAAAGAAACAAAAAATCAGCTTTATAATTTGAATGAATAATTTTTTGTCACTAAAGGTATGTTTTCACTAACTGGGCAATTTGCCACAGATACACCTTTTAATGACAATTAAAAAAGGAAGCTATCTGCACATCATCTGCCCCAGCTCATATCCCTATCTAACTTTTCAACATAAACAATATCTGTCTTTAACGTTCAGATTAATACTAACAAATTGAATCACAAATGCTGTTTGCATGCATGGGGGGCAATGCTTTGGATTGCTTTAGTTTATTGGTCATTGGAAATTGAAATGGATACTGCGTCTTTATTATTGTAATAAATTGAATCTCTAGTTGGCCAAGGTTTGCACCCTGTCCAAGTAGGGTCAATAATCCTAGTCAGGGTAAGTCAGATACAAAACCTAAATTAACCTGCGCTCACTCCCTGGTAGCTTGGAACAGAGCTGTCAGTCTTAACTTAAGAGGAAATGTGTAAGGTATTTGTGCAACACTGAAATTACAATAACACAGTGAAAACACCACAGAAAGACTCCACATCTGTTTAGAAAAATAAAGAATGTGTTTATGAGCTTATGAGCAAAACAAGACCAAAATTTCAAAACTCCAATGAGTAGAATTTGGGATATGAATTTCTAAAGAAGAAACGCCAACAGCTCTTAGGGGTTACTAAAGGTCGTGCTATACCAGGGTAAATCTAAAGTTAAGTCCAACCGACCGCGATAGAGTGCAGGCCAGCTACAGGACCCACGAAAGGCTTGCTGAAAAAGTACCATGGATGGAGCAAGGGTCTGCATCGAAGACTCAATGAGTCAGTTCCGATCCATGCACTTGGTTAGATGCATGGGTATCGAGCAGCTCAGTTGGGTCCCACGTTGTTGTCGAACCCCTTTCAATGCAGGTGATGCATCATCGTTGAGCCTCGAAGTCAGGTCCCCTGTCAAACTCTTTATGATGTAGGAGCTGGGTCTGTGTCGAGCCTCACATCTGTGTTGCATGTCGTTGTCGAATCCTTTATACTGCACCTGCTTTGTCATTGGAAAAACTCTCAGTTGGGTCCCGTGTCCTCGTCAAGCCATGCGTTGAAGGGCACTGCATCGGTTCGATCGGTGCAAAGTCGGCACTGTGTTGGGTTTTGTAGAAAAACAGCTTCAGAACCCACTTTCAAGGCCCAGGACTGGATTGGCACCTCTTGGCAGTGCAGAAATCGTAGTTGGCAGAGTCCAGCAGCAGAGTTGAAGGAAGGCTTTGATGGCTCTGAGACTTCAGAATGGGAGACCAGCCAGCAAGCCCTTATTAACCTTGGGTTCAAGGATGTAGGGAGCAGGTCCGGTCCTTCTCACTCCCAGGAAAGAAGTAGCAGGTCAACATAGCACAGCAGGTAGCAAAGTGGCAGTCCCTCCTACAGCATTGCATCAGCATGCAGCAGCCCAACACATCAATGCAGTTATCAAAGTGGTAGTCCCTCCCTCTCATCCTGCCTCATGATGACCCATCAACATTCAAATAGCTGCTTGGTCACACCTATTCTGTCTGTATGTGTGGCTGTCTTTAGGGAATGCAGGAAGCCAGCTGTCACCCACTCGAGACATGTATTCCAGTGACAGGCAGAAGGCACCAAATGGTTTAAGTAAGAAAATACCAACCTTCTAAAAGTGCCATTTTCAGAATTGCAATTTAAGAACAAGCTACACCAGTTTTGATTTTCCTATCTTGTCTCAATGGGAAACTACACTTATCAAATGTTATAAGGCATGTTAACCTATGGGAGTGATGGGGCATGCAGTAGTGAAAAATTACCAGGAGGACATGTAAAATTTAAAAGTACATGCCAACCTTGGGGCTGCCTAGGGCCCACCTTAGGGGTGACATACATGTATGAAAAATGAAGGTTTGGACCTTGCAAGTAGATTAACCTGCCAGGTCAAAGTAATATAACTGCACACACAGGCTCTACCGTGGCAGGCCTGAGCCATGTATAAAGTGCTACTTAAGTAGGTAGCACAATCAGTGCTACAGGTCCACTAGTAGCATTTAATTTACAAGCCCTGGGCACGCCGAGTGCACTTTACCAGAGACTTATAGGTAAGTTAAATATGCCTAATGTGGCTAAGTCAATGCTACCATGGTGAATATACATATCACGTTCGCTTCAGCATTGGTTAGCAGTGGTAAAGTACCCAGAATCCTAAGGCCAGCAAAAATGAAGTTAGCAAAACAGGAGGTCAGAAGGTGAAAAGTCAGGGGAAACCACGCCAAGGATGTCAGGTCCAACAATTGTCATGGAAATAACAAATAATGTATGGATATCGTTTAACATATTTAATTTATTTATATTTCATGGGAGGCGATGGTGCCTCTGTAATTAAGGTCAGGTACGATTTTACATTTAAAAAGCATGTTTGTTTGTTTGCTTAATAATATTGGTGTTGGTCACTGAATTTGCGCAAACCATTTCAAATAAAGAAAGTAGCAATTCTTTCAGTTTTTCATGGAAAGTTTTATTCAGATCTGTAAGTAAGAGCTTAAATATAGGGAAGAGGGGATCCAAAACATGACAGTTACCATTTCATCTCTGATAGGACTCTTTGCTCCTTGATACAGAAAAAACTGCGGAATGGAATTACACTAACTTTTCATGCAAATATAAATGTACTAAAGGAAGTGCCTTTAGTTGGGTTTGGATGTTACTCCTTTCACGTGCATATTGCATTGTGGATTTGCGAATCTACAGAGCTCTGATCAGCTGACTGTTACTAAATGTTTTTGTTGTGGCCACCATTGCCAAATATGGTGCACAGATGACCATTTTAGGATAAACAAAAAGGGAATAAGAGGAGAAAGTAAGCCTACCTTGAACCCAGGACAATGTGAAGGACCTAAATGGACTCATGGAAGTTGAATAAATATTAAAAGAAATATTGTTATCAAGGGATTTGCAAGTTCTATTCTGGAATAGCAAACCGTGGATTCTCCTAGTATCTGTGGGACTCAGAGAAGGTCCAGGATTGATGAATCCTGTAGAAAAAGGGGTAAAAGGTATTAATTTCTGTTTAGCCAATGACCATGCATGACTTTTAGCCACATATGGTGATTTAGGAGAAGCAAAGAACGACGTACTGGAACTCAGTCAGGTCCTGAACCAGGATGCACAGCAATGTAATGTATTCACCAACAGATGGGTTCCAATAATTTTCTCATTTTTTAAACCATTTTCTTACCTCTAGTTAAATCCATAGTTCATTTTATCCAAATAAATTCATGCTTCCAAATGTTGACCACTAGTTCAACAAGTGCCTATAATAGCTTTTCTTCCAAACACATGGCATTCACTATTCTTCGTGGCATGATGAAAACATGTATAACTCAATGCATTTTGAGCAGCACCTGCCCTTCATCAGGGGTTACTACAATAAAATAAAACACATGTCAATCCCTAATGCCCTTCCCAAACCCAAATGAACTGTTATCATATGATGTGCACCTTTACAAGTGTGATTTAACTTCTATTTACTTACATCCATAACAAAGTGACCAAAACGAAGCCACCCAAACATGTACATGCAGAATCATCGATTTAGGAGAAGGGCCATGTCGCAGTACTTTTCCTGTTGTCAACCCACTGCGGAGGCCAGAAGAACATTCCCAGTAGGTGTTGTCCACCCATGCCATTAAGGGGCCCGGTGGCTATTCCCTGCTGCATAAAGTCAAGGGCCTCGTGCAGAAGGTTGGCAGCATGCTGCACGCCAACAGCCAACCATGCTGTCCATATCATTGTTGAAATACTTCTGCAGAGGGATGTTTCCTCCTGCAGATTGTTGTGCACTGGATCTGTCAGAAGGTCAAGCATTGTCACCCACTTCCTCTATACAAGGCCAAAGGTTATGTACAGTGGAGCTTTACTGTCTTCAAAGGGCTGGGTGCAGGGCCTGGTTGCAGGCCAGTCTCCGTTGCCAACCCCCTGTGTTCAAAGCTGAACAGGTGACAGCTCATGCTCTCTGTGACCAACCCTATAATGCACAGCTGAATAGGTGGCAGTTATGGCTGACTGCCCACAGGGAACTGTCACATGTGGTGTGTGGTCCAAAAGCCCACTAAATGTAATGAAAGCCCAAGGCTAAAGTGAAATTATGGTTAGTTTAGGTTAAATCATATTAAGATATGTTTAAAAACAAGCCTTAGGAATTTACTTAAAAAGCCACAGTTAAGCTGATGTTATGATCCTGAATTAAAACCTAAAAAATCACTGATATTCATAAGTTCTAGTTAGGATCACAATCCCTAACTCACACAAACATCATGCATACCATAACTTACACAGGAGTTAGTGTGCACATAACAAGTTCCAAGTTTCTTTACTTGTTTATCATTGAACATCTTCTATATGTCCAGTATTTACACAACCCAGAAATACTAGTACCAATTTTATCTGTATTCTGTGTGAGGGGATACCAATGCTATATCCCCACATATGTCTTGAGAGGGGGCTTAAACTCCTTTTTCTGTTTCTCATTTACCTCAAAAAATGTATACGTTCCATCCCCACTTATTTTGGAGTAAGGAATTCTGTTAGAAATGGCCATTTTTTTTCATGGCATTTCCACAGATTTGTGCCATCTTTAACTGAGCCTCTTTAATGGCCACAGAACACTGCAGCCCCTAGTCACCTTTTTATTAGGGGTGTGTGGAATGTTTCATTCCTCCACAGAATTAGCAGAATTTGGTGACTCCACATTGCTCTTGTGACACGGAGTTCCGGCCAAATTTTGCCAATCACCTTGTGGCAGAATTTTCTCCAGCGAGGCTCCAAAATGCTGCTCGAGTAGATTTTCAATTGGATTGAAAGCAAAATCAACGTGAATGGCTGCACACTCTTGTGCTTTGTATGCCTTTGTTTGCTCTGATTTTTCAGCGCTCCTCATGCTACTGCCGCTGAATTGCAGCCCGAGCAGCGCAACATGCATATTTTCTGCCCATTAGCCGAACTCTGTGGAATCTCTCAGAGTGGTTAAGTGAAATTCCACATGTCCTGCCCACCACTACTTTTTATATAAGTTGGTGGTGCCTCTGGTGATATTAGAGCCTCCGCAAGAAAAGAATAATATGTAATTAGCACAGCAGGGCATATGGGGCGCTCCCTCCAAGGGCCATTAAATATTTGATTAGTGACTTTTGCTGTCATTCCTTTTTTGTGCACATATTTGCACCACGCCTCTTCTTTCTATATATATTTTTTTGGGGTGTCCCTGGTCCTACCCAAACAACCCGATCTTCACTTTTGTTGGGCAGTGCAGGGAGCCCAATACTGCAATGCCCAGGTGACTCCCAGCCCGGTTGGCTCTTTTCACTGCAGGCAGCTAGATTCTCTCCTGCCCGCTCCTATAGCTGCAGGGATCTCCTCATGGTTGCTGCCCCACTCTGCCAGAGACAGCCGGAGGTGGGGATTGCCTGCCATTAAAGGGGGTGTCCCTATGCTCTCCCTTTATCCTCCATTGTCGGGGTCCAGGAGATGTGGTCTTAGGCCCCTTTGTCCTTTGCATGGGCGGCAGTGACACTCCCTTCTGATTTTTCCATAGGAAGCCTGGTATTGGGATCCCAGGCTCCTCCTTGTATACGCTGGTCTGGGGGAAAAGAGGTCCCCAGGCCTTATGAATCTCATGCACGATTCCTCCTGGAGTGTTAATAATTAATAAGCCTTGAGTTGACCACTGTAAAGTGGCCCACCCAGGCATAAGTTTTAGAATCACAGTGGAGACCTACCTCTCTATTTTCAATAGGGGGGGAGGTAAAATTCTTCCAATAGACATGGCTCAGGCCCCATTGGGCAGATAGAGATGATCATGGGCTCATTTTACTCCTAGTGGTGTGCCCTAACCACATGGACCAATTGAAACATCCCTCCTGGTCTCAAAACCAGCATACTTTGCAGGGAGCTGGTACCTTTGGCTCCCTGTGCCAGCCTTTCTCATTTTCTTTTTGTCTGATGCTTCTCTCCTTCTGGGACATAGAAGTTCAGATCTTCCCCCAACTGGTCCTAGGGGGTGTAAGGGAACCAGCCTTAGTGGCTCTGGAAATACCTACTTGTCCTGGGGTCAGCTGTGGGGAGAGTCCATAGCTCTTTAGGGCATCACGGAGGTTTGTCCTTACAGATTTCCATGGTTTTGCCCCCGTCCAATTCCAGTGTCTAACTCTCTGTATCTTCCTCGTGTAAGAGTTTTAAATTGGGGTAAAAAGTTCTAGAAACCAGGCACACCTAGGTAATCCTATGGTGCCACATCACCCCTCCACCCCTGCCCCAACCCTCCTCCACAGCATGCTAAGGCAATCCAAGATGACTCCAACAAGAGATCTCTGTTCACATCTCCTCTGGGGGCCTTTGTTCGGACCCTAGTTGACATCAGTCCCAGGGACTTTCCCACCAAAACCTCAAAGTGGTACCCACTCCTGTGTTGGCTCAACAGGTCTGGATTTCCTCCTTTGTTTAGTGCACGAGGGCTGTCCCAACTCTGGTACAATGTGACAGCTAATTAACAGTTGCAGATTTTTGGCCCCACCCCTTCTTCCATAGGAGCTGAGGGAAGGACTGTTCATTACTCCTTTTGTGTGGGGAGGCCTTTTTCCCTCTGCTGGATAGCAGGGTAATCCACATGCATCTGCAGGGTGACAATAAGGCAGTGACCCATTCCTGAGCTTAGCCAGAGAAATGTGACAATTCTGGATGACTCATAAGGTGTATATGTAGATTCTTGTAAACTGCGTGTTCAAGCTTGGTGCGCATGTTTCACCCCAGTTTGATACCTTATGGACTTTTTAGGCTTAAGAGAATTGAAACTGCACTTTAAGGCAGGTTTTCCTGTATGTGTATAATACAGTGACACTGCAAATACACCAGTAAATCCTTCTGACCTACCTATGCCTGCTCACTAATACTATTAAATTACGTCTTGCAGAGTCCCCTCAGTGCCAAGCTCCCTGTGCAAAGTTACTGGGCTGTGCATGATGGTAGTCTTACACGCACAGCCCACAAACACACAGAAGCATGTGTGCACACTTGTTTACATGTAACCCGTAAAGTGTCCCTTACCCTAGCTGCGCCACAGCAGCCTTTTCTGGAAAACCTGACACTGGTGCTAAACACACGCAGTCCATTTACCATGTGATTTACATGGGTGAGATGCAAGTAGTGAGACTCACTCACAGTAAAAAGTCCAAAACGGGGTATTAGAAATGAAGTCTCTAGTTTGCAGAGGTATGCACCCTGTCTAAGTAGGGGCCACCACTCTAGTCAGGATAAGCTAGAGCCACACTAAAAGATATTCTTTGCTCACCTTTTGGCAGCTTGGCACAGAGCAGTCAAGCTTATCTAAAGAGGCAATGTATAACCTATTTGTGAAACACACACACACACACACACACACACACACACAGGGTAACACAATAAAAACACCACAAAAGACTCCACACTGGTTTGGAAAAATAGACAATAATTTTATTAATGGATCAAGACCAAAACGACAAAAATACAATACGTAGAAGTTGAGTTATGAATTTTTTAGAAATAAAATGCATTCTAGCACTTAGAAGCAATAAGTGCCAATGGGGGTTATCTGGTAGCGCAGGACCGGGGCAAGGTACCTTCATCCTAGTCGCAACAGCGAGATGTGGGGTGCAGCCGGGCAAAGCATCGAGGTGATGCGTTGATCTTCTCCATGCAATTGCGGTAATGCATTAGGTCCATTGAGTAAAGCGTTAGTTCTGGGTGCCGCGCATCTGAAGGCAAAGCACCTGGCTAATCCCTGCTGGAGGGGTGATGCGTCGATCTTCTCCATGCAGTGATGCTTTGGTTCCGAAGAGGTGGTTCCGGATGCAATGTGACGATTCTGAGTGTGATGCTACGATTCTACTACCACAATAGGGTCAATGTGCTGGTTCTCCTACATGGACAATGGAGATGCATCGATTTCTCTGGTGCAAGTAGCTGGGTCCACTTCCAGTAAACCAGGCACAGGACCAGGGGTAGAGACTTTTACAGTCCTGAGTCTCGAGCAACTAGAGGCAAGCCAACAAGCCATTAGAGATCACTTTGAGTGCAATGCAGAGTCCAGCTCTCCCTCAGCAGGGTCAGAGAGCAACAGGCAGCAGGACAACTCAGCAGAAAAGATCTTCCAGATCAACAGTCCAGCAGAGTGTCAGTTCTTGATGCAGCATAGCAGTTCTTCTGACAAAAATTCAGTTACAGGCCCAGAAGTGTCTGATTTGGTGAGACCAGGGTCCCAGTAATTATACCCAGTTTTGCCTCTGGGGCGGGGTCTCTTCAAAAATGTATTTTAAGTGTGCAGAAGTCCTTTCTTCCCAGGCCTGGCTCCAGTCTAGCAGTGGGGGATAATTAGCCCTTTGTATGGGGATGGGGCACTGCCTATTCATCTGTGTCAGCTACTCCCTACCTTCCTGCTCAGGAAGAGCCATCAGAATGAAGATGAGTACTCAGACACACGTACTCCTTCCTGTGTTTGCGGCTGTCTAGAGAGAATGCAAACCCCTGACGTGTACAGGACAAAGGATACGGGAACACAGAGCTGTAGAGCAGAGAAATGTCAACTTTCAAAAAGTTTTTTTTATGTTTAAATCTCTTTATTAAGTTCCAACAACAAACCAGCATCATCCATAACAGTCCATGCATACGCCTACAACCACTGGGGCCGGCAAGTATCACATGGAACATCCTCTTCCCCCTAGTCCCCCTTAGGCCCTGTCGCCCTGTCTGTGTGATCCCTCACTCCCCCTTCCCTCATATCATCCTCTGAGAGCTGCCCTACTTCCTGGGGCCAGTCGCCGGCAAACTTTAGACCCTCCCTTCCCCCCCCCCTATTTGCGCCGCTCCTCCTTCCCCCTACCCCCCCCGTCCGTAGCTATTGTCCAGAGACCCAGCCCTCTGCTACGTCGCCCAGCCGTGCCCCCCAGCTCGGATGACCTCACCCATCCTGCCCTTCCGGTTCCGCAAGCCGTAAGAGTCTGAGGTATCTGGGGCATGACAATTCTCTGAATTCGTTGGCGAGCAAAGAGATAAACGGCTCCCAGATCTCCCGGTACTGCTCGGCCTCTCCCCTCGCTGTCAGTGACATTTTCTCCATTCCTAGCACGTACCATAGTCTGTGCAACCACCCTGTGACTGTGGGGAGCGTGGGTGTTCACCAGTGTGTGAGAATGTTTTGAATGGCTGATCCTAGCGCTATCGCTATCTGCCTCCCTCTACGAGATCTAAGCGGGTACATCAATGCGTTGGGGAGGCCCAACAGGATGTAGGCCGGTAGACGTGGTAATTCAATGTTAAACTGGGAGTCCACCGTGTCCTGCACCTCCTTCCAGAAGTCCCCCAGTCGCGGGCACTCCCACAAAACGTGGGTCAGCGTCCCTACCTGCTCGCACCCCCGCCAGCATCTCGAGTCTTTGCTGTTATCCATTGCGTGAATGCGTGCCGGGGTGTAGTACCAATACATAGCAACCTTCGTGAGAGTTTCTGTCAGGCCTGTGTGATACGCCGAGTGCCGCGCCCTATACGCAACTTGTTCCCACTCCTTATGGCTTAGTGTCCTACCTAGTTCTGTCTCCCAGCGCGCCCGGCCCGGGTGATAAAAGTGCGAGGACGGTAACTGGAGAAATTTATAGAGATCACTGATAAGCTTCGTGTCGGACGACCGAGTCATGAGCCAGCGCTCGTATTGGGATAGTCTCCTATCCGCGGTTTCTCTCACTTGAGGGTTCAGCGCCCAATGTCGGGCCTGCAGGTATCGCATTCTCTCCGCTTCGGGCAGCATGTATTCCTGCCTAAAGCTCGAGAAGGGAAAAATCCCCTCCACAGTGTATAGATGACACAAAGCTCTACAGCCGGCCGCTCGCCAATGGGCGAACGCACCCCTCTGCATACCCGGCGTAAAGTCCGGGTTGTCCGCTAAGGGCGTCAGCGGGGACGGAAACGAGGTCAACCCGTATGCCAGGTTCGTGGCGTCCCACACCCTCAGTGGCACTCTGGTGACAAAGGAGGCATAGAGGTTAGCCGGCCGATGTGCCCTTCGCAGGAACGGCACTACCTGCAATGGCCTACCCGCCACCGCCTGGTCCTGGAAGAGCCAATGTTTATCTGATTCCCACTTGCTCCACTCCACCAGACATCGCAGCTGAGCTGCTTGAAAATATTTGCGGAGATCCGGGACGCCCAGGCCTCCCTCCTCAGGCGCCAGCAGGGAGAGTGCCTGCCTCAGCCTCGGTTTCTTTCCCTGCCACACAAACCGCCCCAGCTCCGACTGCATCTGCCGGATCCACCCAACCGGCGGCGCCAACGGGAGCGCCCGGAACAAATAGAGTATCTGGGGCAGGATAGTCATTTTTATGGCTGCCACCCTGCCTAGTAACGACAGAGTACCGCGGTCCCACCTAGCCAGTTCGTCCCGTATCTTCCTACCTAGGGTAGCGTAATTGACCGCCGTCATCTCCGGCAAGGTGGGGGCTAGCTGTATCCCCAGGTACGGGATCGCGCCCGTTGACCAAACTATCGGGGCTAGACGCTGCAGTTGCGTCCGGGTCATCGGCGTAAGCGACAGGCCCAGGGCCACTGATTTCCCCATATTCATCTTAAATCCGGAAACTGCTGCGAACGAGGTCAGTTCCGCAAGGCATGCCGGCAGGGCCCGGAGCGGTTCCTCCAGAGAGAAAAGCACGTCATCCGCATATAGGCTGACAGCGTGATAGAACCCACCCATTTTCACTCCTCTCACCTCTGGGTTATCCCTAATACGTTGCGCGAACGGCTCCATGTACAAGGCAAACAGTATGGGTGACAACGGGCAGCCCTGCCTCGTGCCCCTCTCGATATGAAAGCTCCCGGAGCTGCAGCCATTAACTCGCACCACCGCGGTCGGAGCCCCGTAACAGTTGAATATCATGTTACGGAATTTATCCCGTATCCCCACTTTCTCGAGCACTTGCTCTAGGTAAGGCCAGTGCACCCGATCGAAAGCTTTTTCGGCGTCTACCGCCAGCAGCATTCTCTCGCCCCGGATCCGCGACGCCTTTTCTATGATGTGCACAATCCGTTTGGTGTTGTCCACTGTCTGCCTCCCGGGAACAAAACCTGCCTGATCTGGACCTACGAGCCCCGGCAGCAGGGGGGCCAATCGGGTCGCTAGGATCCCCGTGTATACTTTTAGATCCACATTCAATAAGGATATCGGCCTGTAGGAGCCACATTGCGAGCCGTCTTTCCCCGGTTTAGGGATAACCGTAAGTGATGCCCTCAGCAAGTCCCGCGGCATCGTCCCCTGTTCCGCGATGGTGTTAAAGAGGCGTGCAAGGATCGGTGCGAGTGTAGTGCAGAACGTTTTATAAAAGAAAGCGGTAAAGCCATCCGGCCCTGGGGATTTACCGAGCTTGAGATTGGCAATGGCTGAGATCACCTCTTCCACTCTAATGTCCCTGTCCAGTCCCTCCGCCTGCAGCGGCGTCAGCGTGGGCAGCGAGACCGAGTCCAAGTACCCTCTCGTGGCGCGTTCGTCCGGGGGTTCTCCAGCATAAAGGTCCGCGTAGTATTGGCGGAAAGCCTCCGCGATGAGGCCGTCCTCCGTGACTAACGACCCCGAGGGGTCGGTGATCCCCTTCACCCGGTGCTTCTGTCTCGCCACTCGGAGCCTACTCGCCAGCAAGCGGCCGCACCGATCCCCCCCGGCGTAGTAGGCATGCTTAAGGCGAAGCGCGGCGTATTCTGCCCGGTCCATATCCAAAGCGACCAGGGTCTTTCTCGCTCCCTGGAGCTGCCGCCATATCCATGGAGCCCCCGTTCGGCGATGCACTTGTTCCAGTTCCCTGACTTTCTGCGTAAGTTCCTCCCGTTTGCTACGTCTATGTGCATTATCCGCCGCCGATATCGCAATGAACTCCCCCCGCAAGACTGCCTTCAGGGCTGCCCATTGCGTCGCCCTGGAGGTTTCCGTGTTCTCATTGTGGGATTGGTACTCCCGGATCGCGGCGGTCACCTGTTTGATGACATCCCCTCTGTGTAGTAAGGTGTCCCGAAGGCGCCACACTCCAGGGGCATTATACACCGGCGGTACCGAGAAGATGGCCGTCACCGGGGCGTGGTCCGACATGGAGATTACTCCTATGTCTGCCGCCGTGGCCAGCGTGCTGACTGGCTCGGTCACTAGAAAGTGGTCCAGCCGTGCGTAAGTTTTATGTGCGTGCGAGTAAAAAGTGTAGTCCCGGTCCGTCGGGTGCAAGTGACGCCACAGATCCCTCAGTCCCATGTCTACGAGTTGAGCCCTGCTGCCCGCTGAGAACTCCCCCGCTTGCTGCGACCGTTGGGCAGATCTATCCAGTGCCGAGTCGAAAACGAGGTTAAAGTCTCCCCCTACAATTATGTGTCTGTCCGGTGTAGCCGCCACCTCCCCCAGTGCTGCCTCGAGAAATCTATCCTGCCGGTCATTCGGACTATATAGAGATCCGATTGTGAAGGCTGTGCCCGCCACCCGGAATCTGTAGACCAATAAACGGCCCCGCTGCTCCGCTAGCTTGTGGAGGACCTCTCCCCGAAATCGTCGAGCCACCAGTATCGCCACCCCTGCCGTTTTGGTGTTATTAGAGGAGAAGAACTGCGTGGGGAATTTATGGGAACGCAGTCTGGCGCAATCCTTGGGTAGGAGGTGCGTTTCCTGAAGCAGACATATGTCCGCCTGAGCCTCGTCCAGTAAGGAGAGCACCGCCCGCCGTTTGGTCGGGTTGTTAAGGCCCCATACATTAAGTGTCACTATTTTAAGACTTGTGGGTGACATATAGTAGTGGCGTCTCTCCCGCTCTGTGTTCCCCCGGTGTCAAATGGCGTCGCCATGAGGTCGCTGTTCCTGTCTTGCCCTCTTCCCCTGTCTTGCAATCTGTCCTGCTCTGGATGGTGCCCCCTCCCCGCCCCCTGACCTGTCACCCCTACGCTCCGTCCTGGTGTAGAGCCCGCTCTCTCATCCCCATCTTGCCGTAACCTCAACTGCCCCCCCCCACCTCCCCCTCCCGCCCCCCAACCCGATCCCCCAACTCAATCCAACAACTGCCCCAACAACACCCCCCTCCCTAACCCCAATTCCCCTGTCTGCATAGTCCAAGTCCGGTCCTCTAGAGGACAAGTCTTTGGTAACCCTCTCCAGTGGACGTTAGGCCAACTACCCCCCCCCCGGCCAGCCCCCCCTCCCCCTCCCCCCCCCACCCTGAACCTGGAAGCTGATGTATCCTCATATGATCTCCCCCCGGAGCAGTTCTATGCCGTTAATGCGACGTCGCCGGGACCAGTGTTCTCGACTACCTCTGGAGCCGCTCTGTCCACTTCAGCCCGATCGGCTGGTGCGTCCCGCCTCGCCGGGCGGTCCTGGGAGCGCCGCCCGTTCACCCGCTGCCAGTCGCCTCCCCTGGCGCGCCCCCGACGTGGGGCAGGTGCATCTCCCTCTCCTTCTGGCAAGCCCAGGATGCCGCAGGTTTCCCGCAGGGAGCGCAGCTGATGCTGAACCCCGTTCCACCTAAAGATGAGCCTGAAGGGGTGGCCCCAAGCATAGGGAACCTGGTTTTCTCGGAGAAAATCGGTGGCGGGTTTGAACATCCTCCGTTTCTGGAGCGTGATTGCCGACAAATCCTGATAGAGGGCTACCGAGTGCCCCCGGAAGGTCAGAGGCTGCCGCCTCCGCGCCTCTGCCATGATCCGCTCTTTAAGTGGGAAGTCTGGGAGGTAGGCGAGGATGTCCGGGGCCGGCGCCGGTCCCCTCCGCTGTGCCCCCACTCTGTGGGCCCTGTCGATTCGGACTTGGAACCCTTCTGGTTCTCCTAGGACCTCTCGGAACAACGCCCCCAAGTAGTCGTCAATGTCCGTCCCCTCCTCCGACGATGGGACTCCCCGGACCCGTATGTTGTTTCGCCGAGACCTGTTTTCCAGGTCTTCGGCATGGGCCTGGAGATCGATCTGCTGGTCACGGAGCCTCAATACCTCCTGTCGCAAGTGCTCAACCTCCTCATCCCTTTGTTGGCTAGTCTCTTCCACCGTGGCCACCCGCTCGCCTAATCCGTCCACCTCTCGTTTGATCTCCCTCACCTCACTGGCCACTTCTTTCTTCAGGACCTGAAAGTCTTCCCGCAAGGATCCGAAGAGGGATTCCATAAAGGATCTGGTGAGCGGGGCCTCCCCCCCCTCGGGGTCTGCTGCCGGTCCGGGGGCCTGGGGTGACCGCTGCCCTCTGTCCAGCCTTTGCGACTGCCGGCTCAACAGTTCGGGGAGAGTGCGCTCCCCTTTCCGTCCACCTCTGCTGCCGGACATGTCCGCTGGGTCGGAAGTCCAGGCGTCTCTACTGCTTCGCTGACCCTGGGCCTGTGGTTATCCCCCGTGCGTCCCGTGTCCGAGCACTCCTCTGGGCCACCTGGCCCTCGCTCTCTGGCCCCTCCTCCTCAGGACGAGCTTCCCGGCGACGGGCGCCCGTGGTCGCTGCGTGTCCGGCTGCGCTCCCTGTTCGGTCCTCACCCGGTGCTCCGATCGGACTCCCGACGGTCCCTATCACTGCTGCATCAGCTGCCCTCGCCGCTCCGGGGGGCTGCTCCGATCTCGGCTCCACTGCCCTTCACTTTAGGCCCCGGGCCCTCCGCTCCTCTACCGCCGCAGCGTCTGTCTGGGGGGAGCAACTTCCACGCTTCTGCTCACCCTGGTGCGGCAGCCGCTGATCTCCACTGTCCTCAACCGCCCCGCTCCGCCACTACACCGCTGGGCGTCAGCCACGCACTGTCGCAGGGGCACCATACAAGGCTAGATCCCTAGCCACCCCCAAAGGGGGTCACGACCCTCGGGCCAAGGCCCTCCTCTGCACGCGGCTGTGGGCCTCCTCCGCGTTCTCGTCCGGCGCCTGGACTCTCCCTGTAGCTTGGTCCTGCAGTCCGTCTCCGTGCCAGCCCCTCTGGTCCCCTGGACGCTGCGGGTGGTGCAGCTCTTCGCTTGCTCCCCCTCTGCCACCGATCCGCCGGCCCACGTGGCTCGGGGGGGGGGGGTGGGGGGGGGCCCCCGCAGTCTGCCCCCTTCGAGACCCACCAGGGGAGTCCAGACGTGGAGCTCCCACCGACCGGGGTCGCCGCTTCCTACCCCTTCACCTGCTGGCCTCTGGTGGTCTCCCCAGTCTCTCGTAGGTGGGGCTCCCTCGGCCGCCTCAACTCGTCCTCGCAGCCGGGCTGCGTCCCCCTCCGTCTACGGGACTTCTCTGCTCAGCAGGGGACCGCTCTCGCGTCCCGTCGCGAGCTCGCTCGCCCCTCGCCAGGCCTCTCCTGCGATGTCGGGCACTCACGTGGCGTGCAGGCCGAGAGCGCTGCTGTCTCCCCCGGCGCTAAGCTCCGCCTCCTCTCGGCGTTCCAGCTTCCACGGTCCGCCGTGCACTCCCGTGACCTCCCCGAGGCTCCGGGTCTCCGAGCCGCTTCCCCCTCAGTTCCGCCGTCCCCTCCGCCGGTTTGTGCCACGGGCTGGGGGGAGATCCTGCTGCAAAA
Organism: Triturus cristatus; assembly: GCF_964204655.1. Classification (NCBI taxonomy): domain Eukaryota; kingdom Metazoa; phylum Chordata; class Amphibia; order Caudata; family Salamandridae; genus Triturus; species Triturus cristatus. The sequence goes on along the minus strand of NW_028187862.1, from coordinate 116,575 downwards.
TCAGGGATAGGGGTTCCGCGGAGCGGGAGCCGACAGAGGAAGCGTCCGCTCACCCCGCCATCTTGGCCACGCCCCCCCTAAAAGTTTTTTTAAAACATACAAATGCCGACTGACCTTACTTTACCAAAACAATGATTTCTATTTATGGTCGTAAAACTCAATTACTGTGATCACCATTTATTTTCATAATTATTTATTAAATACTTTATCATTTTTCAGGAAACTGCCATAAACAGAGAAACACCATCATCAGGAAATGGCTCCATTCACATTCATTATATAACCCACGTCAAATAAACAACATCAATACCATACAACAACAATAAATTGTTACATACAACATAACAACAGACAATACAAAAAACATGTGCCAGTAAATGTCCTAGTTTTGAACTTCAAAAACCAAAGGGGCACTATGTGAGATGCCCGTGTTTTTTTGGCTTCAACCTGTGAATGTAAGCTTATTCTGTAATCTAAGGCCTGAATAAGAGATTTGCACAATGAGTTATTCTATTAAAGGATTCCCTGCATGCCTGTGCTTCCTTTTTGACACACTCCCTGGTTCACTTATGCTGCTGACGCATTTCGAACCTGGTGTCAATTTGGGGTTCTCCTTAGGACCGATACTTGCAGGACAATACACTTCAGTTGCTTGGTTTCATCCTGTTCATTAAGCTCTTCTTTTTCCAATTTCTTCAGCGTTGTTTCTTTGGATACAGCAATTGTCCTTGTGGTTTCACATTTCATTTCCACAATGTGGACATTATCTTCCAATTCACTTCTTTGAATTTGAATGGTTCCAGGTCTTATTTTGTTTGTGAATTGCTGTCTTCTGAAACTCTCTTAATTTGTACAATTGCTGGTCGATAGATTTTACCGATCCTGCATCGCCCTCACAATGTCTCCAACTGCCTTTCCAAAAGTGGCTTTTCTAAAATAGTAATGTAAAATCCAACTTTATCAGTTAAGAGGTCTTGTCATTACCATTCCAAAGAAATAAAATATGAAAAGGCTACTCTTTTATACTCCCTAATTGCAGCTTAAAAGTGTATTAAAGCATTACCAATGTTAACCTATGAGCGGAGTTGGCTTCACAGTAGTGAAAAACTAATTATGGGGTTTTTCATTACCAGGAAATGAAAATTTAAAAGTACATTTCCTACCTTTTACTTACACAGTACCCTGCCCTATTGGTTACCTAAGGCCTACCATAAGGGTGACTTATGTGTGAGTCTTGACCCCCAAGGGCTGTTCTCAAGGTCCTGAGTTCTTTGCAGGCATCAAAGTGTACTCCTCCTAAAGTTTATGAACCCTGGACATAACAATGTTTTGCCAACTTTTTACTCTCAGAACCGAAGGAGGACCAGGACCAACCTGCTAAGCCTATCCAATGAAGGTTCATCGTTGCTGGACCGAAGTTGCGGGTTGCTCCCGCTACATTCTTCTCTGAAGCAGCAAATGTGGTCCAGCAGGACCTCATGGAGAAAGTGTCCAGAATCAAGGAGCTCTTTTTAGTCGGTTTTGGCGTGCAGCCTTTCGCAGCTGAAAGTATCCTAGCTCCAAAAATGTGACTACATCCGAAGAAAAAATGGATGAGGCCTGAAAAGTATCAGGTCAGCGAGGGACCCTCTCTAGTGAGGAGATTCAAATTTCTCCCCCTTTAAGCTTTCCCACCAAATGTCAATGGCTTTACTAAACCCTCTTTCAGCCGCTATCCTACAACTTGGAGCCCTCTCTGACAACGCTTGCTACCTTGCCCATTAAGGATTTTTGGTTTCCATCTCAGAGTCAGAAAGGTAAACTTTTCACTGGGATAAATCAGGCCCATCTATTCAATCCACACTCTTTCACAGTTGTACCTTTTGACTTTGTCCCAGTCAAGCGCAACCAGATGACTGAGTGTTAGAACTGGGAATCTCTAGTTGGCACAGGTATGCACTTGCGACAAGCAGGGACTCCCAATTCTAAGTCAGGATAAGGGGATCACCCTTTTAAATAACCCCTGCTCACCCTTTAGGTAGTGTGGCGCAAGCAGTCAAGACTATTTTCAGGGCGTCATAGGTTAAGCATTTGTGAACACATACAGTAAAACAATGACACACCACAAATGGACACCAGTCAAGGTTATATCAAAAATAGTTCTCTTTATATAAGGCTTAGCACAAGACCAGAATAACGATTAAAATGACCACAGTATTATTTTAAAGTTCAATGTTCTTGTAAAAAGGCTTAAAATGCAAAAATAGGCTTCTTTTACTCAATTCTGCTTCTTTTCAGGCTTTGTACGGTTCGTACCTGGGTGTACGACTCGTCCGCATTAAAATCAAGGAAAGTACGAGTCAAACAATCGGTGCGGACTTCGGGGTCCGTAACACGCACGCGGCGGTGCGAACCGAACAAAGTACCTTAAGTTCGTGGGGTCCGCAACGGACAGTGCGGGACAAGTTGATGGGTCGGGTCGTAGTTCGGCAGCATATTCAGGTGCAGGTCGGGTCGCGGCGTCGGGACGCGGCGTTGGTACGCGATCTTCAGGGATACGTGCGGATGGCCCGGATCAGCTTGCAGAGTCCTTGGCGTTTGGCGTTTGAGCCGTACCTTCGGTGCGGATAGGCGGCGACACTTCTCGGCGCCGTACAGCGTACGGGGAGGATCAGCACACTGCGGCTTCTCGGCTCGGAGTACGGCACTGTGCAGTACGTTAGCAGCGTACGGACCGTACCTGCGGGTCGATGGAGCTTGGGTCCGGCGTACAGGGTTCGGCAGCCAGTGATGTACGTCTCGAATCGGCGGGGAAGGTTAGGTGCAATGCGGCCAGGGGTACGGCGCGTACTAACGCTTTTGGATCAGCGTCGACGCACGGTGCTGGGCGGCAAAGACACGGCTTCACGGCGGATGGTGTACGAGGCGTACTGGGGCCAAATCCAGCGCGAAAAAAGCACAAATCGTCCAGGCAACTCAATTTTTGAAGGCAGATGAGTCCAATGGTCCTGGGACTCAGTTCAGGGGGCAAGCTCTTCTTCCAAGCCCTTGGAGATAGTTGAAAAACAAAGTGCAAAGTCTCTTTCAGTCTTTTCCTCTCCTTTCTCAGCAAGGCACCAACTGCAGGCCAATCCCCCAGGTCAGGGAAAGTTACTCCTCCTTCAGCTTCTTCCAGGTCCTTCTAGTCAGGCAGAGTTCCTTCGTGGTTCAATCAGGATCTGATTTCTTAGGAGCAGGGCTCCTACATTTATACCAAGTTTCTTTTGTCTTTACAGGCCAGGGGGGCCTTTGCATAATCCCAGTCCAGTTCTTTTCAGTGAGGAGCACTTTGTTGTTGGGACTCTGGCTTCTTCTTTCAGCAGGCAGGGCAGAGACATCAGACGCTCCCCAGGGGGTGGAGCCAGCATTGTGGAGGCAGAGCACTGCCCTATTCAGAGTCAAGGTGCACTCCTCCCACCCATCCTGGTGTAATCTTTCTATTCACCACCTGGCAGCCCCAGCCTGTCTCCTGGAACTTTCCAGCCCTGTCACTCAAGCTACACACAAAGAAGACAGCCTCTCCCCTCCAGAGGCGGACTGAAATGGTTAGGCACGCAAAGGCTAACTTTCTAAAAGTAGCATTTGCAAACCCAGGATATTAAAATAACCTTTACTAAAAGATGTATTTTATTATTCTGAGTTCAGGCATACTAAACATGAATTTCTACCATGCTTCCTGAGCCTGCTAGGATTATAGAGTGTTATAATCTAGCAGCCCATTCTGGCCTATGGAGAGCAGGTAGCCTTACAATAGTGAAAAACGAAAATGGCTGTAATTCACTATTAGGACATGCCACACACCTCAGGGAATGTCCTACCTTATCCTTACAATACACCCTGCCCTAGGGCCTACCATAGGGGTGACTAATATGAAGGTAAGGGAAGGTTTAGGGACTGGCAAGTGGGGACACTTGCCCAGTCAGCATGACAGTACCAGACCGCATGCAGGTTCTGCAATGGCAGACCTTAGACACATTTTACCAGGCTGCTTCTGTGGGTGGCACAACCAGTGCTGCAAGCCCACTAGCAGCATTTGGATATACAAGCCCTTGGCACCCCTGGTGCACTCTACTAGGGACTGATAGTAAACCAAATAAGCCAAACATGGAAGTCATTTCACATAATACATTTTACCATAGGGAGAGCCTATGCACCTTAGCACTGATCAGCAGTGGTAAGGTGCCCAGAGTCAGAAAACAGCCAACACCAGGTCAGAAAAAATACAGGAGGAAGGCAAAAAGTTTAGGGATGACCCTGCAAAAAGGGCCAAGTCCAACACTGAGTTTGGCACCTGACCCTTTTTGGCACTATAATGACCATTGAATTTTAAAAATCCATAACTTGAGTTCTACTTGCTGGATTTTTGTTGTTGTGGTGTCACGTAATTAATGAAAATATTCTCTATTTATCTAGACTCGTTTGGGATTTTTCTTGTGTTGTGTTGTCACTGCATACGTGCTTTACACATTGCCTCTAAGTTAATCCTGACTGCTTTAGGGCCAAGCTACTGGAGGGTTAGGCACAGGTTTTTTTAGTGTTTTTTGTGGTTTACCCAGACAAGGAATTAAATTATTACTTGATTAGAGTTCAAACCCCCTCAAATAATATTCCAATTTATCACAAAATTACCTGACCTAAATTTTGATAGCTAGGCAATGATGAAAATGAAAGCAAAAATGTGTTGACTTCATAGTTAGTAGACAAATATTAACTAACAAATAATCAATTCATACATTTTTGTGCAAATTTGCTATCTCTACTGTTCCATCCTACTCTTTTTTTGCGCCAATTCTTTATTTCAATTTCAAGAGTAAAATATGCAGTAGATCTCAACACTGTAGTCAAAGCAAGTCCCTGTTTTTGCGGTGCTAGCATATATCTGATAACAGAGAACTGAAGTATAATGATATCACAAACCTCTGTGCATCCTCCTTATGCTAGGAGTATGTCCAATGACACTTGCTACCCGTTAGGCTTCCCACTGACTAAAGTCAGGAAATTATCCTCATTTGTATCACTAATATGAATTACCAAGAAAAGCTCCCTCTTCAATATGCCTCACTATTCTGCTTCTCCTCTCTCATGTCCCACATCGTGGAGCCATGAAAGTGTAGTATGATTAGACATCAGCTCAACAATATATGAGTGCAATGGTGTAAAAAGTTGACACTGTCATTCTGCTCAAGTGCCCTAATGCTCAGTAGGCCTCTGTGTGTGGACTACTCCTGGCTGATCTCCTTTCCCCCCACCAGGTTTGTAGCTGCCCCCTCTCTCCTTGGTCTACACTCAGCCTCCTAAGTGGGGTATCCAGTCATCATGTAGATGCCATACGAGGTGAGTCGCCGGCCTTACGCAGTGGTTTAGAGAGCATACACGACGGATATATTGCTGGGAGCGGGGCACATGGGGCGTATCCAGGCTGTGCGCACCCTTGTAGCTCATTGAATAACTTCTAGACTGCCATAGTCCATTCACACAGTCCCACCTGCCTCAGTAGCATGGCTGTTAGGGTGGAGGAGTGAGTAGAATGAGAAAGTGTGCACACCAAGGGTCTATGAGGTGGAGAAACGGTCCACATATTTTATAGAACATCTGTATTTGGTCTTGCATCTTATAGATGATGCATTCATAGTTGCAAAAACAACAGTTGATGGACAGAATGCAGAACAATGTCATACATTCATCCCAGTACAGAGATCTGTGCCTACATCCATAATTTTTTTGCTCACCATGCCTTTCCAGTTTCAACCTAGCCATATGCAAATCAGTCTTGACCCTGTGCCTCATGGGAACAGTCCAACCCGAACTGTCAAGCAAGGTCCTCCCTGGACTGGAAACAAGCATTCTAGGACCGGTTTCGGGGTTTCACCCCTCTTCAGCCAGGATAGCTTGATTCCAGTGGCATGGAGAGCACGGGACCCAGGTCTGGGCATACCCTTCCCACTCGGGGTGACAAATGCAAAAACAACAGTTGATGGACAGAATGCAGAACAATGTCATACATTCACCCCAGTACAGAGATCTGGTCTGAAATCCATTGTTTTTTTGCTCACCATGCCTTTCCATGTTTGAACCCAGCCATATGCAAATCAGTCTTGACCCTGAGCCTCATAGGAACAGTCCAGCCCGAACTTACAAGCCAGGTCCTCCCTGGACTGGAAACAAGCATCCTTGGACCGGTTTCGGGGTTTCACCCCTCTTCAGCCAGGATAGCTTGATTCCAGTGGCATGGAGAGCACGGGACCCACGTCTGGGCATACCCTTCCCACTTGGGGTGACCAATGTAAAAACAACATTGGTGGACAGAATGCAGAACAATGTCATACATTCACCCCAGTACAGAGATCTGGTCCTAACTCCATTGTTTTTTTGCTCACCATGCCTTTCCATGTTTGAACCCAGCCATATGCAAATCAGTCTTGACCCTGAACCTCATAGGAACAGTCCAGCCTGAACTTCCAAGCCAGGTCCTCCCTGGACTGCAAACAAGCATCCTTGGACCGGTTTCGGGGTCTCACCCCTCTTCAGCCAGGATAGCTTGATTCCAGTGGCATGGAGAGCACGGGACCCACGTCTGGGCATACCCTTCCCACTCGGGGTGACCAATGCAAAAACAACAGTTGATGGACAGAATGCAGAACAATGTCATACATTCACCCCAGTACAGAGATCTGGTCCTAACTCCATTGTTTTTTTGCTCACCATGCCTTTCCATGTTTCGACACCCAGCCATATGCAAATCAGTCTTGACCCTGAGCCTCATAGGAACAGTCCAGCCTGAACTTCCAAGCCAGGTCCTCCCTGGACTGGAAACAAGCATCCTAGGACCGGTTTCAGGGTGTCACCCCTCTTCAGCCAGGATAGCTTGATTCCAGTGGCATGGAGAGCACGGGACCCATGTCTGGGCATACCCTTCCCACTCGGGGTGACAAATGCAAAAACAACAGTTGATGGACAGAATGCAGAATAATGTCATACATTCACCCTAGTACAGAGATCTGGGCCTAAATCCATCGTTTTTTTGCTCACCATGCCTTTCCAGTTTGAACCCAGCGATATGCAAATCAGTCTTGACCCTGTGCCTCATGGGAACAGTCCAGCCTGAACTGCCAAGCCAGGTCCTCCCTGGACTGGAAACAAGCATCCGAGTGGGACGGGTATGCTCAGATGTGAGTCCTGTGCTCTCCATGCCACTGGAATCAAGCTATCCTGGCTGAAGAGGGGTGAAACCCCGTAACCGGTCCTAGGATGATTGTTTCCAGTCCAGGGGGGACCTTGCTTGGCAGTTCGGGCTGGACTGTTCCCATGAGGCACAGGGTCAAGACTGATTTGCATATGGACAGGTCTAAACTGGGGTGCATGGTGAGCAAAAGAATGATGGATTTAACCCAGATCTCTTTACTGGGGGTGAATGTTTTGATTTGTTCTGCATTCCGTCCATCAATAGTTCTTTTTGCATTCATAGTTGGGCAGTCGGAACATTTCAGTTGTCCATTCCAAGTGTGTGGGTGCTATAGAGGTTTGTCAGTGTCGGAGGGAACATATCTTTGCCTCCATGAGTGCTGTGGATATCCATCTCCTCCATGGGCAAGTGGTTTCATTGATCTCAGAAGTGCTTACCAGACATTGGCTCAGAAGCCACTGACCACACTATGTGGCAACAGGTCAGCGTCAGGTTGTGCACGCCACCAACAATGGTCACATAGAGCCAATATGGCATGTCTTAGCTGGTAGGGACTCCAGTACCAATGATGGATTATTTTAAAATATGTGAATTTCATTGTGGCCTCATGTATTATGTGACTTTGTGTTTCTAGTAGGTCTGCCCAGACCTCCTACGAGTATGTTAGACTCGGCCACTGCTGCAAGTATATATTTGTGTCTGTGCATGTGCTCTTGGATTATGCAACATCTATAATATCTGGTAAAGATTGGTAACTGCACCCCTCGCTTTGCTCTTTGTGAACAGGTACTTCTGAAAAGGGGAATCTCGAATTATCACATTGCATAGTCCAAACCTATCCCTCAGACCGTGACTCAGGTGACCATTGAGCTAGAACTGTGACTCTGGAAGTACATATTCCGTTTGCATCTCTGGGAAGGATCTGAACATCTCTGTGTCATAGAGATCCTCTTCCAACCATATGCCACAGACTTCCCATGTTGCCCAATTGACCATTTGTCTCCCAATCTTGATACCCCTGTTGAACCTTAAAGCATGATCCTATCCATTACTAATATCCTATGGGAGTCTCCCCAGTCCATCCACATGGCCTTGCTAGATGGTGGGTATGGGTCAGTAGAATGCCCTGTTTCTTTATGCAAGATACCTAGTCCTGGAGGGGCTTGTATACGTGCCCATTCAGATCAGATCCGTTCTGGTTGTTCCTCTTCCTCCCCTGTCAGGTTTGTCAGCTGTGATAGCTGATGTGCTAGAAAATAAAAATACATAGCAGGAAGTCTAAGTCCCTCAGACAGTGTATTTATGTGGAGTTTTGCTGACTTCGGGCAGGGCTTCCAGCCTGCCCATACAAGTGATTTGTTTAGTATAAGAAGGTATTTTTAGGTATTAGAAGCGGTTGCATGCCGAAAACATAGTTAAAGCGAGGAGCCAACGCCATCTTCACCACTTAGACGTGTCACCATAGGGAAAGATGCAGGGAGGACCCCGTGAGGAGATCAGTCTCAGTCTTAGCCATCAGAAGTTGCAGGTTGTCCATGATCGTATTGTCTAATCCCCCATTGACTAATTTCTTCAGGTATTTCAGCATGGCAGTTTTCCATGTAAACCCAAAGGTGTTTGGGGTAGCATGGGCATTGGAATGTGTAATGGGGTGTGCTTCGCACTTTCCTCAGTTGATCTTCTAGCCAGAGAAGGTCAAAAAGGCATTGATCAAGGACACAGGGGCAGGAATGGCAGTTCCAGGATCAGTTAAGGTCTGGACAGGAGAATATCATCTGAGTAGAGCATGATGTTAACCATCCTAACCGGGGTGGTTATGCCTTTCACGTCTTTGCTTTGTCTGATAGCTATCCAATGGTTCCAGGGCTAGAAGAAAGAGAAGTGGCATCAAAGGGCAGCCCTGACGTTCCACTCTCCTGATGTGGAAGGACCTGGACATATGACCACTGTAGTCTGTTGGTGCAGATGGATTAGAACACAGCCACCGGACCATAGTCATAAATATGGTCCAATACAAGCTCAGTACAGTGTACAGAACAAGTACCCCCATTTGACCCAGTCAAATGCCTTCTCAGTATCAAGAGTAGGAGAATCTTTCTGAGAGGTGTATACGACAGGGGCCTTGCTGTTCCTGACATACAGAAGTACTATTGGGCATCTCAACTAGTCAATAACAATAGGTGGACCTTCTCGCCACTAGAGGAACCAGCATACAGGGTAGACCGCTTAGCATTTGGAAACAATAGCTAGTTGACGGAGCTCTATCGGAAAGGGAGTGGTAATCCGCTTCTCCCGGTATATACCAGAACGGTGTCGGAAGTCTGGCGTAGGGCAACCAAAATGACTGGGTGGACAAACAAACTTACAGAACAAACTCCTCTCTGGGAAGATGGTCAATTGGGTGAATTGACGCAACTATCGGGCTTCCAGAAATGGAGCCTAATAGGGATTGACCGTCTGGGGGATGTCTGGAACGCCGGGAAAATGTTGGACTTCGACACATTGCAGAGTCAGTTTCAAATGGGGGGGGGCTATCTGGGATACCGACAGCTGCGCCATGCGCTTCATTGACATCTACATGAAGGTACCATGCTTCCTGATTACTCGCCACTCAAGGACCGTCTACTCCTAGATCCCATGATTGATAAGGCCATTTCCCTGACATAGTAGAAACTGATCAACAACACCCCAGACTGTTTGGGCCCACTGCGGGAGGCTTGGGAGTCCGATGTGGTTCTCTTAGAGGACGACGATTGGGCTGAGGCGTTACAGACCCCCTGGGAAATAGCTATAAGAGCAAGATTCCAGCTGATTCAGCTCCGTATTCTCCATAGATCCTATGCCTCTCAAATAGCTTACGTCCGAATGTACACTTGCGGGACTGACGAATGAGTGCGGGGGTGCGGCGGGACAGGGTCCTTCTTTCATATACTGTGGTCATGCCCTAGGATCCAAACATACTGGGAAGGAATAACTTGAGTAATGATGAACGTGGTGAGTGAGGACGTTCCAATTCCATTGTGGCTCATTTTGGGTGTGACTGGCAAAACGACGTGGGCCAAGACATGGCTAGCTCTGGTGGGAGGGGTGGCCAAGAGGAACAGGGGCAGAACGGGTAATATATCAGAGCCCACGGAAAGGTGAAAAGATATGGGGTGCCTGGGCCTAGTATAGAGGTTATAGTTGAAGGCCGGGGGAGCAGGGTGCTTTGACATGGGAAAATTGATGCCGCAAACTATGTCAAGGGAAGGTTGTTGTTGCACAGTGGGTGCTTATGAGGGGGTGCATGCCGTGCACTGTCTGTCCTGAATTGCATGTCTCTCCAAATCTGCTATTATGAACCGACTATGTACTGAAGCTTGTTTATTTTCAATAAAAAGACTTTAAAAAAAAAAAAAAAAAGAGTAGGAGAATCTGATAATCGTAATATTCACGCACCCACCACAGCGGTTTGGTGAAGTTGCGCATGTGATTCCTGGACGTCCGTCCTCTCATGAAGTCCACTTGTGCATGATGTACAAGACTCGGGATGGCATTTCTAAGTCAAGTTGCCAGCCAAGATATCCACTCCCATAGTAGGGAGTGAAATTGGACTGCAATTGGCACAGAAAGTGGGAATCTTATTGAGTTTCAATATGAGGCTGATAATGGCTTTGTTGTATTATGTAGGAAACTCACCCGGTTTCTCAGCTTCTTTGAAAACCTTGCAGAGGATGGTCGTCACCAGGTGCTTATAAATTGTAAAATTTTGCAGGATACCATCATCTCCTGAGTCCTTGTTATTGTGCATATCTGAGATCGCTGCAACATCCTCTTCTGTGATCTTTCCCTCCAAAAGTTTCCTGACCGAATCCGAAAGGGTAGGAAAATGGGTGCGATCAATGTACCTTTTCGTCAGTTCTACACTTCTTTGTCCAGTCTTTGCTGCTTGTACATGGACTCTCTGTTCTGCAGAGTTGAGTCTCTCATGAAGTCACCCAGCTGGACTGACTTCCTCACAGCCCACAGAATACGCGCGGACAAGGCCAACACCTCATTTTCTGCCAGTTATTCCCGTGAGCAGGTGACTAGTTTCCGTTTAGCACTCGGTGTCTTGTAATTGGAGAGGTTCAGTCTCCAGCATTTAGTCCTGGTTCAGGATCGAGCTGTAACTGTGGTGTGGTGGGTCAGTCCCTCATCTAATATTTTGTAATCCTTCATGACAGCTAGTGTGGAGTGGTTTATAAGGAAGTAATCGATCCTGAAGCATATGCTGTGCGCATGTGAAATAGAGATATATTCCCTGTTACTAAGGTAGGTGAGACACCACGGATCAACCATGCTAAAAACGGACAGGATATTGGTCAGGAGAGCGCGGTCCCTGTAGTTTGGTTTGTCATGCCCCATGTACGGTAAAATGAAGAGTACTGGGCTAAATTACAGTCTCCTCCCACCACCAGTCTTGTGTGTCGAAAGTCCACAGCAAGTGGTGAAAGAGAAGAAGGAGGCCCTGTCCCCATTGGGCACATGTATAGAACCCAGTGCCAACATTTAACCCATCGTACTGATCTTGGCAAAAACCTACCGACCATCATTGTCCACCCAATTCTTGTGACTACTGCATTGTAACGTTTTCCTTATTATAATTTTGACCCCCTTTTTTGGGGTGTATTTCAACACTCCGGGTACTTCCACATTGCCACTGTAGCTGGCACTTACCACTCTCCCCACCCAGTCTCCTTTGAGCTTATCCGATTCCACTCAGGAGATGTGGGTTTCTTGCAATAAGGCAATGTCTGGGGACTTGGTTGCTATGTAGGAGAGAGTCTTTTTCCTCTTAATAGAAATGGTCAGGCCATTTATGTTGAACAACAGCAGGTGGAGGAGTTTGGGTCACGGATGGGTCACTGTATTTCAGCTGATGACACCGCCTGTAGGAGACGCAGTAGAGATAAAGGACAGTTGTGAGTGCAAAGCCGGTGATTGCCAGCCTGTGAGTGCAACCCGTCCAAGGCCTCACAAAGTGGGAAGCTCAAAGCAAGAAAGAAAGTCACCTGCTACTGAGCACATGAGAATGTATCAGTATCTCAGTTGGGGTTGCCAAGTAATATATGTCATGCAGTGGACAAGGTTATTCGAACAGTGGAGCCACGCAATAAATGTAAGCACAACAGGATAGTTGAGTAACAAAAGACTATAAAAGCTTTAGTCGGTGAGACAGTGGGGTGATATCTACCTAAAACACAACTACTTTAAATGAGCAGGCTTATTTCCCTCTCTCATACCCCTCTTCTGGTGCCTATCGGTCCATAGGATGGTATACGTCAACCGTCGCTGGAGCCCCTGCTGGGAAGGAGCAGCCACCCACCCGACAACTAAAGTAAGGATGCAGTGCATGGGAAGTGGTATACAGTGAATGACAAACAGTAGACACTAACCAATAGCAGACACTTGGAAGTCTAGGTCAATGGGGCAGTGAGGTAGTGTGGAACCCCTCAATTCTCTGACCACACCACCCCTCCATGGTACAACTCTCCCCCAGCCTCATAGAGTCACAGAGCAGTGGTCATGCAGGCATGGTTGGATCTTACTCAGCCACATTCAGTTCAGATGCCTGCAGAGATGTCCAGTGCTAGCATCTCAAAAATAAGCAGCCCTCCTCCCCCACTTGCAACAACCCTCTGGTACTTTAAATCTTCAATGGCTACCAGGATGAATCTCAGCCTCTATCGTTATCACTGGGTCTAGGAGGTCCTCTGATTTCCCTGCACTCCAATTTCCTCCTAACAGTCTCTCGGTGCTCTACTTCTAATGCCGGGTCATCGTGACCTGGAGCAACAGTGGATGGCTCAGCAGACTGTGGGGACCCAGTGGTGTTTGAAGGATCTACCCAGGCTGATACTTCCATTGCCTAGCATGCCAGGATATTGCTCCAGTTCCTCTGGTTTTGCAAATTCCCTATGAACCCAATTAATGGTGAGACGGTTCTTGGTGGCTCTGATATGCCATAACAAATGTACAGTTTCGGAAAATGGGGTTGCAAGGCTAGGAGTTTATTTAGGTGGATCATCTTGTCCTGAGAGAAATCCGTAGCAATGTAAATTTTGGAGCCTTTGTAGACAAAGGGGCCATTGTCCTTTTTTGCCACCACAATGAACTATTGTGCTTGTTAGTGTTGAAGTTGTCACAATATGATAAGATGTGGAGCCGCACTGTGCCTGGCCATGCAGGAGCCCATCCTGTGGACTCCTTGAAACACCAGGCCAGTGAGATCAGGTAAGAAGGTGGCTAAGAACCCTTTGGTGTCCTCTGCCCCTCCAGGTCTTCCATGAAGCGTACATTGTTTCAGCTACTGGTGTCCTCTACGTCAACCAGCTTCCTCCAGAGCCATCAGAGTTCAAGGCCCCCATCCAGTTTCATTGTCCACGGTTGGCATTGTGGTCTTCCAAAGTAATGACTTTGTGATCTGTTGAGACAAGTTCAGTCTGAAACATAGTAATATCGCCCTCATTGATTTAAGTTCACTGGCAGTTGTTTTAGTATCCTCATTGACTGAGTCCCTAGTATTTTTTATGGAGGTGAGCTTCCCCATAACGGTTTCTACGGTGATGTCAACCATGCTGACGCAATCGGGATGTGTCTGGCCCACCCAGTGCCTGTAGGAAAAGGTGCTGTTGAGTCACATTGCCTCTGAAGTGGGGCATTTGCTCTCTCGAGAGCCTCCCACACTGAAGTACAAGGCTAAGAAAGTAGGACAGGCCGTGCATTCCTGAACTCTTGGAAGGGGCCTCCCAATTTGCAGAAGGCATCAGGCAGCACAATAGAACCAGTGGCCACTATAAGGTCAATGCAATCTAAAGGGCAGTCAAGGACCGCACTGTGGGCAGGCACTCATGTCCATGATTGCCGGATGAGAACTTTACAGGGCTGGGTGTCAAAGGCAAGCAGAAGCATATAATGCAGCTCTTCAGTCCCACAACCCCTTCAATGTAGGTGCATGGCCTCACTATGAGTGTGGAAAAAAAGGGGTACTTTGGCACCCTAAAAAGGTCAGTGTCTACCAAGGTCCTGCCGCTCCAATTCCTCATCTATCTCAGGGGCCCTTAATTCCACCTCCAGGAGGGCCGAGAAAGGCACACAGAACTGGATAAAGGATGGAGGGTACTGTTGCCCGCCCTCTGGTCACCAGTTATCAGTACACACTGGGGAGAGGTGAGATAGGGCAGTCCTGTGCCAGGGTCCTCATGGCTTTCGATGCACTGTCTGCTTATTCTACTGTTACTGCAGACGCTTCAGGGGATTCCTGTTGTCTCTTCCACCATCGGCCTAGAGCCAGTGAAGAGTCTGGTTGCTATAAGGGATTAGTGTGGCATGGGCATTGAAGGAAGGGGACAGCTAGGCCACAGCGCTATGAGGCAAAACAAGCATCTCTCACTCTGTCGTTTAATCATCGTCAAACTCTAGGCGGGTTTTCTGAAGGGTGTGGGTAGCCACAGTTCCTCACATCCGGCCTGCGACTGGCACGGTTGTGGCGTTCCTGCCAGGGCTTTGGTACAGCGGTGGTGGCCAACAGGAGCTCTGTAGCAGGTCACCACTCCTTTCCACGGACATGGCACTCCATTATAGGCAACTTGGTTGTCAGGGGATAAGGAAGCAGTGAGGTAGGCATGGGGCTTGTGTGAGCACCTTACCAGGAACCTGCCATCTTGATCGCAGCCATACTCTACCCGCCCTTCCTCCAGTTTTACTATTAAAGGCGCATAGGGTTATAAAGGAAATTGTAGTTTAACTTCACAAAAACATAGTTCTGATCTTTATTTTTCTATTTTGCTTACAGTTAGCTAACTTTCATTTGTAAGGCAAATGAAGGCAATTAATTTCTATATATATAAAAAAAAAGAATAAAGGTCGAGTAGAAAGAGGTGACGTGCAATACATTATTTTACCACTCAATAGGTACCTAAATAGTGAGAGATAAAAATACATTCCCCACTTCACTTTTGTATGTGTAGTGGCAGTGCTCGTGAGCAAAATGCTGAACAATAAGCAAAACACATAAAACATGGTAATGCAAAGGAGGAGAGTGTGAGACTACCTAAAATGTAGACATCAATTCTGATTAAAGCTCAGCACTCCGAGTCCATCTGTTGGACATTTTACCATAAGCAAACTGTGGAAAAGTGATTTATGAATTGGGATAGATTGGTGTCCTTATCTTTTAAGGCCCATTCAAAGGTTTCATCAATTTAAACCAGAGCTCGTCCCATGGTAGCTGTGGCACTGAGTAGACAGACTTAACTTCTGGAAAATGTGTAAAGCATTTAGAAGTCAAAAATAAAATACAGTAAATCCTACTTCTGTTTATAAAAATAGAGAATATTTTAATTAACAAAATGACATCAAGACAACAAAAATCCAATATGCGGAAACCGCTTTATGAATTTTCTAGCTTTTCAACAAAAATTGCTTCAAAAAGTACAAAGCACCTACTGCAGGCAGCTGCTCGCTCTAGACCAGAGGTCTTCAAGCTTTTTGATGCCGGGACCCCCCTGTCAAAACGTTTTAGGCGTAAGGACCCCCTCTTCATCATTGCCAACTATCCAGCGGCGGCCGGTCAGGTAAGCGTGGTGGAGCGGAGTAGGGCGCGGCAGGGATGAAAGCAGACAGATGACGGAATAAATAGGTATTATCCCTTTATTAAATGCCCCCTGTTACCACAGCAATTCATTTTTACATTGGGTAATAAATTAAACTATGTTTAGCAAACCAAAGGTCAATCATGAGGGGGTATTTCATCTTTCAATGTGTGCTGCAGAATGCAGCATACATGGAAAGAGTAAAAAACGGGGAGAAATGAAAACATTTCTCCTCATTACGCCTGCTGTGGGGAGGCATAAGGTTTGGCGCTGCCACAGTTTTACATGGTTTTCAAATCTGCAGATTAACTTCTAGCACACATTTGCTTTTCATTCAGGTAGGCAGGCACCCTGGAAAGAAGGCTTGTTAGAGGGATTGTTTTACCTGTCTGCTGGGCCTCTTCCTTTTATAGCACAAGAGACTCAAGTTACTTCAGCTGAAGTGTTTTAACGATCGCGGTGTTTTTGTCCAAAGGAAGAGCACATGTTTTGTTTACCAGGCAGAAGTTAGGCCTGGAAATGCGCGACCCCCTTCCCAGGACTCCGTGGCCCCCCTGTGGGTCGCGCCCCACAGATTGAAGACCTCTGCTCTAGACTGATACAAGTGTAAGGTTTTAGGCTGACTGCGCTGGAGAGCTGATCATATATGAGGAACCGGTTGTCATGGGTCAAAGAGTTACCTTTGGGCTTAGAAATATTCTGAGAAGATAGTCTTCAGTGGGGCAAAGCAGCAGGCTTGATCTGGAGATTGAATTGGCAATGATGGGTTGCCGGTTTTTGAAGTCCCTGTATAGCCATCAGCAAAAGGGGGAAAAGCTCTGCAGGGAAAAGGTCTGGATTTTATGGAGATAAAGGCTGGACAGTTCCCAGGCCATCCTGACCTGGGAAAGACATCCTCTTAACACACCCAAAGCCTTTGTCTCAGTTCTGGGAACAAGTTCACACCTCATCAAGAAGCTATTCAGGTCTTGGGCTACAGTTGGAAGCTCATGCAAATGGGCTCAAGGGGCTACAGGCAGGCAAAAGATGACATTTAAAAAAATATTAGTAAAATCCGAATATATTAATGAATTGGGTTTGTAATAATTATTTTTAAAAGTACAAGAATCTATTAGATATTTTTTTTTATTTTTTTTTTAAATCTTAGCAATTGCTCTGTCTTTTTCATGGTGGTAGAGTAGGGACCCAAATTCCAGGTTTTATCAGGGGGAATAAAGTGTACCGCAGTAGGCCTCTATGAAACTGGGGATTACATGCAGCACCTGCTGCTTCTACACCAATGTCATAGTTCTTGAGCCTTTTTGCCCTTGAACAAATTCCTCCAAGTATAACCTGGATAATTTGTCCCTGGAAATCAGTGTGACATGACTGCATGTGGTAACAACACAGCCCTTGTGATAACAATATGTTTGGAATTTCTGGCTCTATCAAAATCAGTATTTAGAGGACATTCATAATGAGGGCGTTAGTGTCATAATTTTAACACGTGCTATTTATATATTTAGATATGGTAAGACAGCTCCACATGTTAACAAGCCCCTTGTAGGGAACCGTATCTTGCCCAAATGTCACAAGATGGAATTTTGGCAGAATCAGCTCACTATTTAATACTTCTGAAGTCAATAAATAATTTGTGATGAGCTTGGCATTAATAGCACCTGTGATTTACGTCTCTGCAAAATGACAATATCTGCGGTATCTCCATCCTTATTAACAGATGGATGTTATTATCATGAGAGTGCATGACTGTAAAACATGATATTACCGTTACTGCATGTCTGTCATTTGGGTGGAACATGCAATTGCAAATGTCTTTGGTTCACGTTTCTTTCATCTAAATTCACTATTAACGGATAGGCTTGCGTTTTATAAGTATGGAATCTGTGTAAACTTAAACATGACATAATCAAATGTTATCATCTGAGTTTTTTGGAGTGCATCTGAACACTATTTATACCAACTGGACTTTAAGGACACTTTACAAGAAGCCAGGTATTTCCAGTAGGTAGTGTTACACATGGCTTTACTTATACTGGGGTATTTGTACTATCTGGTGCTGATATCACTCCTTTCAGGATTACACCTGCCACTCGAATGTCCAAAACGCTCACATCTCTGCAGCTCGAGCAGCACCCACTCAGCTTCGTTTTTACGTCTCGCTTAGCGTTGCAGCGCGAATGCGCTGCCATCGCTTTGAGAGGCATGCGGTATCTACTGTAGAGTAGAAGCTTCGTGGAAGCTCCGCCCACTCTCTGCCCATTGGCTTTTGTTTTAAATGCTGCCTTCCGATTGGTTTGAGGCTTGTTAGTCCCTCCTCATTCATCATTTGTATCCTTCCACGGCTATTGGCCCCTTTACTCCTGACACTATTTTCTTTTAGGTCTCACCTAGCATTGCAGCGTGAATGCGTTACCATCACTTTGCAAGGCATGCAGTATATACTGTAGTGTGGAAGCTTCGTGGAAGCTCCGCCCACTCTCTGCCCATTGGCTTTTGTCTTAAATGCTGCCTTCCCATTAGTTTAAGGCTTGTTAGTCCCTCCTCATTCGTCATTTGTATCCTTCCACGGCTATTGGCCCCTTTACTCCTAACATTATTTTCTTCCCTGTCTCCCCACCCCACCGCCCCCTCCCTCAGTCTGTGACTTCTCACCCTCCCCCGTCCCCCTCCACTCCCATTCGTATTTTCTTGCCTGCTGGCACTTCCGTTTTCATCTTTCTTATTGTCACCTTGAAATATGCGAGTTCAAGATGCGTGCTGTTCAAAAACTTCTGGCGTTTAATGAACTAGATTTTAATGTTACTCTAAATATAATAAGACTCTAGGCAACATTCGGGGTATGCATGGGAACTGACGCCTCTTAGTTCACAAATGGCATTGTTGTTGAGCGGGAGGAGCGGCACTGTTTTAACTGATGCTTAAAACGAGCACTTTTAATAACCCTCTCAATTCAGTGCTATAATCTTGTAAACTGAGATGACGCGCTAAAGAAATGCACTTTTTTGAATTCTGAAGAGACATTATCGCACATTTACATCATGTCTACTGTATGATTAACATGCCGATCATTTTCACGGCTCGTATACGCTTGGCTCGTCTCCGGCTGGCTCTACCTGTTAATTAATATGTTGGCCTCTAACAAAGAGAGATGAATGGATACATGACAGTGAGCCCGGTAGATGGTAGAGAAATTGACTTGTGCAGACAAACAGACAAAGTCAGTTTCCATTGCCTCACGTCAGAATCATCACTTTCAATAACCTTGAAATCTGCCGGCTACTCCCGCATGCCCCAACCTCATCCCCCTCACCTATTCTTAGTAGAAGCGGCAGATTCTGACCTGTGCCCTGCTAGTGCAGAGGAGCACAACAGAGTCTGTAGAAGCGCTGGGATCCCTAACCTCTCCGGGCGGGCACCTAATCCTTCCGGGTGCCTTCACACTCAGGATAAATTAATATATTTTGTTCTGTGCTTTATTCACCCTCTGTGAGCACTGTCTGGTAGATGAAGCTCTGTGTTAATAAACACATTGAGAGAGGTGGTTGTGTACAAACAACAGCTACAATTCCATAGGTTTTGAATGTGTAGATAAATACCTGCTCATCGAGTACCTCATTGGCTGATCATTCCATGGCACTACCAAAACTACATTTGGACACATTTGCTCAACTGTAAAAGACTCCCTTCTATGGGTCATTTAACAACTCGGGGCTTTGGGGTTAGGTAACCTACTTTGGATGCTGTGTAAAAGAGTAAATACAAAAATGAATGCAATGA
Source organism: Triturus cristatus (assembly GCF_964204655.1). NCBI lineage: Eukaryota > Metazoa > Chordata > Amphibia > Caudata > Salamandridae > Triturus > Triturus cristatus. The sequence goes on along the minus strand of NW_028187862.1, from coordinate 96,982 downwards.
AACTAAGCAACCAGTACTGTCTAAAACACTGTGAAAACTGACACGCATTCTGGCATTTTGTTTAGTTAATGTTGATTTCCTCATAAATGCGAGTAAAGTACTCTTAATATCTTAATGAAATCTGCACTCTTTTAACTAATAGCACCGGGCGACCTTTGACAACTAGGCAATGAATACATTTTCATGTACCCTGGAAGTCCCCCTCACCCCCACCCCCTTGGCAAACTTCATTGCCTCCCAGTGTTTGGGGGATAACCAAGACACAGGAGAGTGAGTCAAATAGTCTAGAAAATGAAAGAGAATTCGGATTCACATGCTCCGATCCCGATCGCATTGGTTAGTCTGTAAGCACTACTTTTATTATTGAGTTTCGCTTTAGTAAAGCACCACGGTGTGCATGTGTGGCGACACTTCACCCATGAGGTACGTGCCAAGCAATTCTTGACGCAATCCACACTTTACGTCCTTTTCAATATATTTATTACGAAGTACAGGACCTTTCCAAGGGATTTTGCACACTACATACATTCACTCCAAAAATAAAACGTGTAGGTAAAAAACATTGCCATTTACAATGTCAATAGCTCTAACTCACAAATGCGAGACCTATTTGCATTGCAAATGCTTGTTCTTCTAGGATATACTGCAATTCTTAGGCAGACATCAGCATCTTCGTGCCACTGTTCCTAGTAAAGTGGGTGCTGTGTGCGGTTTGTGTGCACTTTCTGTCATGTTTACGGAGATGTGTGTGGGCTGCGGACTTTCGGTGTGTTTGGTCGGCATGCTGCGGCGTGTCTGTGCTATGTGTTATGGAATATGTGGGGGGTTGTGGTTTGCGCTGTGGTGGGTGTTGTAAAGTTTGGAACCCATCATCAATCCGAGTACCAGAAACAGCGTACAGTGGGAGGTGAAGCGCACACACAGTCGGGAAGAAATGCCAGGCTGCTGGAGGGAGGATGAGGTGAAGTTTACTGCAGGCGTCGCTCCTCTCGTCTGAGCTGTTTGTTGTAGCTGCAGTTGTGTGCAGTCAGAGCCTGTCTAGCACTGCTGATGCCGCCGCCTCTCGGAAGGACGGCTGATCCTGCTCGGATGAATGAATGAAGTGGGGATGGGAGGGGGCGGCCAGACGAACAGCGACCACCCTGAGCCCCAAGCCCGAGGGGAAGAGTACGGGAACCTGCCCCTCGATCCTACTGCAGACGGACACGCAGCAGGCGGAATTTTGCACGGTATTTTTGCACCAAACTATTGACTGTAAGAAGAAGCGTCGGCTTGTTTCCAAGCGGAACCGCGTTCCTGGTGCCGAGTAGCTAGAAACATTTGCTTTTGGACTCATTTCTCAAGAGCAGCCGGCGGCACAGGAGCATCTCGAAGGGAAGATGGTGCTACTGCAGCAGGGCATGGAGGCAGGGACCGCACGGATCTGATGCAGGCTCCGAGAAGCGGCAGCTGCAACCAGAGGGAGAGGAAGACGGATGACGACGGCTGGGCATCGCCCCCGCTCGTAGCCCTGATAGCAGGGGGTAGCCCTGCGTTCATTCTTTCTCCTTGGTGTTTTTACTTTTCTTAGTGTGTAAGCCGATCACGGCATTTTATAGTACTTCTTAGCTTTCTTTCTGAGTGGAGAGGGGCCCTTCCCCCTCCTGAAATACTCCCCAAGCGAGAGGCGCCCCCCTGAGGCAACGTGAGTATCGCAGGAACAGAGCACATGATAAAGGGGCGAGCAGAGGGAGGAAGGCTTCGCCCATGCTAGTCCCCGGAGGCAGGGGACCTGTGCCGAGAGTTTATACAGGGAGACGATCTCCTCGCGAGGGTTTCCGAGGTGGGAACGGTTCTCGTTCTGCGTCAGTCTCAGTGGGAGAAGACAGGACTCCCGTCCTCTGCTTTAATAAAGTCCGTGGAGGAACAGGAGACCAGCCTCAGAGATTGAACGCATTTACAGGCTCCCGTCCTTGTCTTCTGTTGAACGAGGATATCTGAGCGGGGAAAGAAACACGTACTGAGGGTTAGTGAGACAGTGGAGTCTACCTGTGGGGGCCCGAGCAACTATAGACTCCATACCTGATGACGTCTGTGCGTGAGAGCGACTCATACGCGTTAGTCTGTGGAGAGAGACGTGCCATCCAGAGGCAGTCTTTCAGGTAGAGAAGCACCCGAAGAGGGAGCCTCCAAGACAGAGGAGTCCACCTGAAGGCAAGTCTGCAAGAAGCAGAGTAGGCTCCAAGGAGGAGGTTTCCACTTCAGAGAGTTTAGGAGGAAGAGAAGCCTCCCACATAGCAGCATGTGGGAGGACCTGAGGCCCTGCTGAGGGAGTGGGCAGAAAGCACCAAAGGAGGTCTGCTGAACCTCACCAGGCGAAGCTGGTGGAGGGGATCCCAAACTTAAGGGTTTCTGTGTGAGGGCAGAGTGAACCTGTGGAGGTTGTTAATTTTACCCAATGGGTTATTCAGATGGAGAGGACCCAAGTATTGGCGGACTGAGTTGCACTGACGGGCATCTCTGGAAAGGACAGCAACACCCCTGAGAAAGTACATTCAGTTGGACAATCTTCATACCAGAGCAAATTTGATGAAGCACAGGATGATGGGAAAGTGAATTTGTTCTCTGAGATTGGGCCTTCTTCAAAGGAGAAACCACTAGCAATGAGGCACCATGGGCATACTTGAGCAGACTGGAGTTATTGTGGTTGAATTAAACTTTTCTCCCCTGTGGCCTATTCTGTAGACGTGAGAAGAAGTAGCTTTACCTCAGCTGGTGTTACCTCAGCTTTCCAGCTGGACTGAATGAGGGGCCAGCGGACCCGAGCTGGATTGCCGATGTCCACACAGACATGGTGCTGCCCCACTACCAGCATTGAGAGCAATGGTCAGCGAAGAGGAGGCAGAGAAAAGCAGCAGAAGCCGGGTGGACAATGCTGGCACCCACAGGAGAACCGAGTGGGCAGGTGGGGCAGGGGTAGGTGCTGGCACCAGCCTACCAAGGAAAACGACAGTTGGTGTAGGCACTGCACAGCACGGGACGATTGGGCGACAAGTGCCTCACACACTTTCTCGCAGTGCACCATCACCAACTGCGCATGCACAAACCTCCTCAATAGTGCGCCACCGTGCTCGGACATCCTCCAACCGTGTGCCTACCACTACTTCTCATTGCAAGCCACTAGTACTTTCCCGCCAAACAAAACTTCATGGGCTGAGGCACTTCTCATCCGCAAGCCGCCCTTGTCAGCAGCGTGCCTTCTGGTTTTTGGCCTTCTGCGCCTCATTGGGCTTCTTATTATCTTGGTCCTCAAACCGTTTACTGTACTGGCTCTCCTTCCCCTCCCATACCAAGGTGCATCTGGAGTGGGGCAAGGAGCTAGCCTTCCCTGCCATCACCCTGTGCAACAACAACCCAGTGTGCTTCCCACGCCTCAGCAAGAGCGACCTCTATTATGCGGGAGACTGGCTAGGTTTGTTGCTGGGCAACCGGACCACACGGCCGCAAGTCCTCGAGCTGTTGCAGGACGACGAACGCTACAGCTGGTTCCGGAAGCTGGCAGACTTCAGGCTCTTTCTGCCACCACGAAACTTTGATGGCATCAGTGTCGAGTTCATGGACCGACTGGGTCACCAGCTAGACGACATGTTGCTCTCCTGCAAGTACAGGGGCGAAACCTGTGGCCCACACAACTTCTCCTCAGTGAGTGGTTTGATATCCAGTGTAGATATTCACTTCTCTGAGTGTTATTTGCACAAATGCAAAAACGTGTACATAAAATGTAAAGTTTTGTTAACATCTAGCAAAGGTGGTTGTGTCATGCCGTTAAATACAGTATGTTGTAAGAAAGAACATTTCAAGGAGGTCATCAGAAGCTTGATCTCTCTTGTGGCTCAGAGACAAATGGATATTGTGGCACGAAAATACATGCTTTGTTAAACATGATACAAATGGGTGAACATCAGTATGTCCATTGTTGACGAATGAATAGTAACTCTACTGTGATAATATCTATGAGTGCTCACGATCTGAGTTAAACCATGAGCAGTTGTGTAACTTGTTTGATGTTTGTACTTAAAGTGTGCGATATTGTGGTGTGACTGATGAGTGGTATATCTGGCCCCTGTTCAACTCGACAAAAGCATCTGTCCTGTAGTTGCTCTTGATATATGTTCTGCTATTGGTTAGATAAATGTCATACGGGTTTCTGCAGCATATTTATGGTTTGATGTCAGCGAGTACCATGTTGGTTCGCGCATAGATGTGGTTTTATCGTGAGGGCATTTTTATCCTAGAGTTACATGGCAATTGCATTAAGAAGAGTATAAGTGTAACCGCTTCGGGTCCATTGTGTGTTGTCACCAGCTACACATCTGTAAGGTGGCACCGGCGCATGGAAATAGTCTATGGGACTACTTCATCAAGTGTGTCTCTGTGATTACATCAAAAACAGTATATACCATGTGATAACAGAAAATGCAAGATATCTGTACTCGATTCTGTTACAGCATCGTGTACATTCCGGTCATCTGGTATATAAAGCTTTGTGTCGGTGGTGTGACGTCAGAGAGAGTATTATATGTATGTGTGACCTCGTCAAGTGTATGTGTGTGGTTTGGTTTCAAGGCTTGCATGATGTTTTTTGTGTGTTATAAATGAGTGTGTGAGAGTTCTCTCTTTTGTGGCACGACCCAGTGCCTGATTATTCATGAAGTGATGTTGACAACTTCCTGTTATCAACAGTGCCGCGTAAACAACTGTATAATATTCATTATAGATGTCAATGAATGTCTTCCAGCTGTGGTTAAACAACTAGTACTCAATAGCAATGTCATGTCAACAAATATATAACGTCAGACTCACAAAAAATAGCATGGGTAAAATAAAGAAAGTACGTTCTTTAGGTAAAGTAAAGAAAGTACATTCCATAAACCATAAAAACACTTTCCTTCAGAATGCTCGTCACTGCAGTGATGTGAGGTAATATTAGAAGCGACGTAGAGCGAGCATGCTATATCACTGTTCAATACTGACAACCAGTTGCTGGGCATTGCTATTGGTAACATGCACAGGGTCGAGACAGTTTTTGACTCTGATGTGAGACACAGCACAGTTATGCTACGCAATTTATCACATTAGGAGGTTAGATGCAGGCTGCTTATGTGTACCGGCTTATTAAGTCCACTCTAAAACATAAAATACTCCAGGACTACACACCTTTTATTGAAGTAAATGCAATAAAAGAAAGCAATTTTCCAGATACTTACATATACTCTAGCAGATATCAGTAATGACATGTTCAGGATGAAAGGTTTCTGGGACAGTATTTTAAAACACACTACAAAAACGAGTAGTTGCTATCAATAGTGCAGCAAGTGCATAGGCGCCGGAACAGTAAGATGTGCCTCCCATTAGGCCGCATTTTACTACCCAAGTGAAGGTGGGAATGTGTATTTTCGTAACTTGCACGAGGCACCTGTGGTGGCCAATGAGAAAACAAATTGTTTGCGGCTTTGTCAAATTGATCCGAAACAAGGTTGATAGGTTGCAGCGTGAGTTCCGTTTGACCTATAATTATATGTATTGTAATATGTATTGTATCTTCCTGTCCGAAATTATATAACATGACTAGACTTCTCCCCTTAGAAAGTACAGCGCCAGCAGTCGAAGGTTGCATAGTGAGATTACCACATTATGTTCAGCTTGGGAATCACTGAACCCAGAGGGCCGGGGGAGGGGGGTGAGGGGGTCATATGTCAACAATATGTTTTTGAGTCACTGAGTACTCTGTACGTTTTGTAAGGTAAAGATCGTTTGTCACTGTCCTGCACAAGATCACTCTGTGGCACATTTACAAACCCGGGTATACTTGTGTATCTTATACCTTCTGTAAGCTGCCATTGTGCCTAAATTCTGGTTGTCAGTTTTCGTACGTTCGCTGAAAAGTGTGTACATATTATACAATACTTTAGATGTCCATGGACATATCGGTATTTAACAGACACAGAGGGGTTCTTAGACACTGACTGTGCCACAAGACCCGAAAAAGATACACTTTAAAAAGCGCATCTTTTCAAAGCGAGGCCCCATTTCCCCGTCTCTTTGAAAGTACTACTAAAACAATCTGCATTAAATTGCTTAAATTCGCTTTGCTTATCTATGCAACGTTGGGTTGTTGGACAACGAGGCAGCATCTGTAAGGCCTGCACAAATAACATGACTACATTTGTCCTTCACAGGGAACCAAACACCCAATTGTAGCGCCTGACTCTCAGAGGGTAGCGTTGCAGAGCAGTCTGAGGCTTACTCAAGGGAGGTGGTGTGGGCTAGTAATCGCCATTTGCAGGTGCACAAAAATAACACTCAATAATTGATTGTCCAGTCTGTACTTTGCTTTATAAAAGTAAGACTACATTTATTAAACACACACACTACTCAATACTATGCACCAATTTACAAATATACATAGGCTGTTGGAATTACTTTGTGACATTGCATAACATCTCCACCCCTCCCGCAGGGGGGTGGGGTCTAGTACCACCACTCCCATGTATGCACATCAACTTGCCCCCAATGCAGTTAGTTGAACATAACCTGGAGCGAGGACCCTGCGCACTGGCACCATCCCAGTGGCAACCCACCCCATTACCTCAACAAGCATTAAAAAGGGGTAAACCTACCTTGGTGACACATGACCCTGACTGAGCATCTCCTACTGAACCTAAAGTATGCACCTCTATATCTTGAGGGCTCGCAGTCTGGGGACTTCACCTAAGCGCAGCAGCAAGAATCCATGTTTACGCACACTTTAGAATGACAGTACTCATCACCTTGGTTGATCATTTGAATGCATTGCAATTACAGCCCCTAAGGGCTTCACAGATGAAATCACAGGATGGCGCATATACAGCCAGACACCCTAGCAGGACTGTCTGGCAACATAGCCCCACTTGGCTTATGACATCTCCTTACACATGTGACTTACAGTCCCTTCAAAAGAAGTACTCCTGGCAACTACACTTCTCCTGCAGTGCGCCTCTTCACTTTAAAAGGAATCACAGGTAAAAGCATGGGATTACGTAAATACAGCCAGACCCCCTAGCAGGAAGGTCCAGCAACATAACTCCATTTAGCTTAACATCACCTTACACATGTGACTTACAGTCCCTTCAAAAGAAGTACTCCTGGCAACTACACTTCTCCTGCAGTGCGCCTCTTCACTTTAAAAGGAATCACAGGTAAAAGCATGGGATTACGTAAATACTGAAGTACTGGGTTTTTCAGAACCCAGCGGTGCCAGGGAACACACCCTAAGACTTCGAGTTCTTCCTGTTTCAGACTACAGAAACACAGAGTCTTCCTGGTGAAGTCAAAGATCGTATTTATTGGCTGCAACCAGTAACAGGTATCCTAGAAGAACAACACGGTGTATATTCTCAGGAGACTGCTCAAACTTACAAAGCCAGCCTTCTCCTTTTATACAAAATATTGTGCTTTAGGCAAACATTCCTTATTTTACAGTTGACTATTCACATATCTTCACTACAAAGAAAAAGCAGAGTCATGATGACAAGCCCATATTTCAGTTTGTCCAGCCCTTAATCAAGTATCGACGGACCCCCAATAAAAACGGGCACCTCCTCCTCGTAAAGCAAGTCATAAAGTAAGAAACAGGGACAGGTGTGTGTAAGATTTAGCATGGTTTGTGTGTGATGAAAGGTGTTACGATATGTTGTGCCTTGATACTAATCTCATTCGGCCACTGGGAAAGGAACTGGCCGAACAGGTTTGGCTTCAGGCAGTGGAGTCAGCTTGCCCAGGTCACAGAGGAGTCAGCAAAGGTGTATGTGTCCTTCAGACTCGGTGAGGGCAACCACAAAATGGCTGCGGTTCAATGGAAACCGAGGATTCAGAACGGAAACTATGATTTCAGGGTGATTTCTTCACCCGAATATGGCGAAAATGCTTGTGCATAGTATCCTAACCATTCTCGGTCTGCTGATACCAAAATCGTCATGATACGACGATGTTTAGAACACGGGTCCAAAATTTAAAGTACCACAGACCCTCCTTTTGCCCTTACATAGGCAATAACCTATACTCACGTTAATCTGAGTCCAGGTCTGAGTCCAGGTCTATGTTTATGAAGTCGTTGAGATGTTGCTGTAGCATCATCCTATTACTTAGCTCGTCCCTTGATACAGGTTTCCTTACACACGATGTAGCACAGAGGCCACATATTGCAGGAGCACACTGTACACACAGACAGAACAGGAAAAGAATGGCTAAGATCATCCCAATGACTATCAGAATCTTCCATCCCCAGGTGGATATCAGTTCCCAGAACCGCCCCATCAATGACCAATCTCCTTTATCCACGTGAATAGTTTCGGAGATCTTATGCAGTTTGGAAATGGCCTGGTAAACTGTTGGAGCGTTATCTGGAATGAAAACACAACAACTTGATTGGATCACTGTACATACCCCACCTCGGTCTGCAAGTATGACGTCTAATGCGACCCTGTTCTGAAGAGTCATAAGGCGATCCGACTGGAGCTCAGCTGTCAAATTACTAAGGGCACCGGCGGTTTCATCTACCGTGGATTCAACTACCCTTGTCAATTGCCTTAGGTTCCTGCTGTTAACCATAGGCCCCCAAAACGGCAGAAAACCCTTTACGAAATCTCCAAGTTCTTGTCCTGCGGTGTCTTCTTGACTGATGACACCTCTAACTATTCTCGTCTTATGGTAATCTGCCGCGGCCGTGTAGGTGGGAGGCAACAGGAACGAAACAAAACATGTGCCTGAGAAGTCAGGGGGCAACCATGTATAGGCTCTATTATGGCAGATGAAATAGGTACCCTTAGGTGCTAAGAACGAAGGGGAAGTCTGAGACGCAAAAACATATGTTTCAGTGCAGATACTTTTCCCTAACTGAGCTCTGGGATTCTTGCCATTACCTTGCAGATATAGGTGACCCTGATGGGGTACAATCCAAATCGGGGAGGATCTCTTTGCTCGCTGGTTCTCACTCAAAGTAACTCCATATCCTGTTATGTTCCATCCAATATATGCTAGTGTCTCATCTCTCGGGATAGTCTCGTAGGAAAAATCTTCCCTAATCATATCTACTATACCCTTAACTAGAGCACTATTCTTAGGATTATCTTTCACAGAACGTAGGGGGTTGGCTTCATGAGCGTATATGAATATCGTTCTATATGCCCACACAGAACCATTATCACTGAAAGGCAGGACCAGATAAGGGATACCTTTATCAGTAGTATGAGGCATAAGACCACACACCCAACAGTTAGTTGTGTTAACTACTAATTGGTGTTGGTGTAGAAGCTGAATGAACGAATTATTGACAAATTCTAATCTTCTAGCAGACTCGTGTTCAGGCAGAGGGTGAAAAGAATGCGAGGAAACAGTAGAAGGAGGTATGGGCTGTGTAGTGGGTGCAAATGTCACTTGAAAAGAGAATAAAACATATCCTATTAAAAACATCATTACACTAAGCAACATGAAAATACATAATATCAAAAATCGTTTCTTTGTCATCATTATACACATTCTGGCTTTAAAGTTCATCTGTTTGGCAGGTCTCTCATTCTCGAAAAACTCCATCCTCTCTAATTGCTGCTCGTGGTGGTAGGGTGTTCTAAGCTAAGGAATGCTTCTGTCAGTCCAGGGCAACTCCCTTAGACCGACCAGAACTGTCGACCTAACGTCTTCAGCTGCACTCCAAAGACTTGGGCAACCACGACCCTACAGCTGAACCCGGATGGCGGTTCGAAAAAACCCAAAAATAAGGAAGTTTCTCAGATGAGAGAGAGCGGCACTTTCAAAAATAGCAAAGAAAAAGAATTTTTATTTGTCCATAGTTCTCGGCCTCAAATTGTAGCGGCTTCTTCCAGGTACTGTCTGGTTCTGGAACAAGAGTTCAGGCTCTGTAGTGTTCAATCGAATTGACGGTGGCACAGCTTCTTGCAAAATATTGTCACTTTCTTGTTCAGAAAGTGTTCCTTTTACACATGCATCGCTAAAAGGCAGAAAACGAGGCACAGTCTCAGTCTCAGAGTCGGCGATCCCCTCCTGGACCCACCGGTCGTACAGTAGAGGCAAAGGGACTCTCTTGCAGTGTACGCCATGGATCCAGTTCTTTTTCCCTTCCACTCGAACAGCTGATCTTGTTGAAAGAAGGACGAGATGGGGGCCGGTCCAGCGGGGCTGATCATTGCTTGTCCGTTGGAAGTTTTTGACCAGCACCCATGATCCAGGATCGATAAGATGTCCTGGAGCTTCAGAGACATGAGGCAGAGTATTGTGAAACTGTTGGTGTAAAACACGCAATTTAGCCGTCAAGTCATACAGATAATCAATTAGTACAGGGTGTTCGATCTCACTGAATTTTGTCGGTCTTGGCACTCCCCATATGTTGGCCGGGCGGCCGAACACAATTTCATAGGGACTAAGTCCCACTCGCGAATGCACAGTCATTCTTGTTGATAGGAGTGCTAAGGGCAGAGCATCAGGCCATTTAAGACCAGTGCTCGCTTGTATTTTTGCCGACTTCAATTTTAACGTGCCATTATAGCACTCTAGTAGTCCAGCTGATTGGGGGTGATTTGCAGCGTGACATTTTTGCTGGATACCTAGCCCCTCACATACTTTCTTCATCACACGACCCACAAATTCACTCCCATTATCTCTCCAGACCATTCTCGGCATTCCAAACCTAGGGAAGAATTCTTTGGCAAGGGCTTTAGCTGTGGATAAGGCAGTGTTGTCTTTTAAGGGATATGCTTCTACCCATCTTGAAAAGGCACAAACAACAACGAGTACGTATTTCAAATTGTTGCACCTTTCCATGTGGATGAAATCTAGCTGCAAAACCTCAAATGGATACGTTGGAGGCGCAAAATGACCAGCTGGAGTTTGGGTTCCCCTACCAGGATTGTATTTCAGACACACCATGCAATTCTTGACCACATTCTCTGCACATTTAGGAATTCCAGCATTTTGCCATACTGGAGCCAACAACTTACAAATCCCTTTCACACTGATATGGGCCATCCCATGAGCCATTGTCACCACTGCAAGCACATACGCATCGGGTAACAACCAACGCTGATGTTCTGACAAGTCAACCCAACAACCATTTTCATCCAATTTACCCGTACTTTCTCTCCACACACTCAGCTCTTTCTCTGAAGCTTCGGCTTGAAGAGACTTCACACTCTCTATCGTATCTTCACACATTCCAACATCACCAACCCATCTTGCAGGGCCTGCAACATACATTCGATTCATCACATCTTTTGCTGTTTCTTTTGCAATTTCGTCAGCAATTGCATTGCCACGACCAACATCATCAGTAACCTTCTTGTGTGCACTGCATTTCACAATCGCAACTTGTAATGGCAAGGTCAGTGACTCAAGAAGCTTATTCACCAACTGACCATGCTGAATCTTAGCTCCATGCAAAGTCAGGAACCCACGTTCTTTCCACAATCGTCAAAAACTATGAGCTACACCAAACGTATACTGGCTGTCAGTATATATGGTCACTTTCATTCCTTTCGATAACACATACGCTCTCGTAAGTGCAATCAACTCTGCTGCTTGAGCTGAATTATGTGGTATACGTGCAGCTTCAACAATCGTATGCAAAGTCGTGACAGCATATGCTGCAGTCGTATCACCATTCGGAAGCTTAAAGCATGAACCATCCACCCATAAGGTACCATCACACTTCACAAGAGGAGTATCTTTAAGATCTATTCTCCCTTTCGTTTCTTCTTCTGTCCTGAGAAAACAATCATGCTGTTCAACATCATCTGTCTCTACGGAAATCGGCAATAACGTGGCTAGATTCAATGTATCGCATCTCTTTATGTGCACATGACTCGCTAACAGTGTCAACTCGTAACCTGACAATCGAGCACTAGTTAAGTGCTGTGTCTTGGTCCTGTTTAACAACGTGTCCACTGCATGTGGAACCATCAAAATCAACATATTATTCATCACTAACCCAGCAGACTGTCGAATAGAAACAGCCGCTGCCGCTGTGGCTCTCAAACAACTCGGCAATGCTTTAGCTACCGGATCCAAAGTCGACGAAAAATACGCGCATGGACGCTGCTTGTCTCCAAAAGACTGTGTCAGCACTGACAATGCACAAACCTCTTTCTCATGGACATACAGTGTAAAGGGCTTACTGTAGTCGGGGGTACCCAACACAGGAGCCGAACACAATGCATTACGCAATTCGGAAAAACTTTTCTGACAATCTTCAGACAATGGACGGGATTTGGTGTATCTTTACGAGTCAAAGCTACCAAAGGTTTGGCCAGCAAAGAAAAATTCGGTATCCACTGTCTGCAGTATGATGTAATGCCCAAGAAAGCACGTACTTCTCTCTGTGTCCTTGGCACACTCAATTTTGCAATTGCCTGAATTCTTTCTGGGGTCAGTTTCCTTCCCTCCTTCGATAAGAGATGACTTAAGTAGGTCACTTCTTGTCGACAATATTGCAGTTTTGAAAGAGACACTTTGTGATGTAAATCAGACAAATGACGCAACAACGACAAGGTGGCTTCTTTACAAATTTCCTCAGTATCTGCAGCGGTTAGCAAATCGTTGACGTATTGAATAAGGGTAGCGCCATCAGGTAAAACAATTGCATCAAGCTGTGTTTTTAAAGCCTGACTATATATTGATGGACTTTCACAGTAGCCTTGAGGAGCGCGTTTGAAGCGGAAGCTTCGTCCTCCTAAACTGAAGACAAAAATATCCCTGCTCTCCTCGGCAATCGGGATGCTGAAGAAAGCATTCTTCAAGTCAATCACCGAGAACCAGGTGGCGGAATCTGGAATCATAGTCAATAGGGCAGTGATATCAGGAACAACTGGAAACTGTGGCACAACTATTTTATTGACCTCTCTAAGATCAATCACGAACCTGTAAACAGGTGGCTGAGAAGGGTCAGTAGTAAGTACGTTTCAAAACAGGCAGAACAGGACTATTACAAATGTTGCCTCTTGTCTCTTCAATTACATCTTTTTCAATCAAATCATAAATGATCGCTAGCAACGCCTTTTCACCTTCACTAGAGATCTTGTATTGGGGAATGCGTGGCAATTTAACATTGGCTTTTAATGTCACAACATATGGCGGTATTTCCAAAAGACCCACATCATTAGGACCAGTAGCCCAAAGAATATCAGGAAGAAACGACAATTCTGTTGGAAGTTTATCCTTCGACAAATACATTGGAGAGATCACTTTCCTACCCAGTGTTAGTTGTACTCCCGAAGGAGAACAATATAATGTTGCATACAATCTTTTCAACAAATCCAATCCTAACAAGTTTTCGCCACAACCTGTCGTCAGAATAAGGGGTGCTTCCAATTCACAAGGTCCAACAGAAAGGGACATAGGACTAGAAATCGGATTCCTAACCGGGGTGCCAGAAAAACCTACTCAAACATTCATCTTGCCAGACAAAGGTGCGCCAGGGAGTTTTGAGTGCATAATAGAACTCTTTGTAGCACCAGTATCCAACAGAAAAGGCTCTGACACACCTGATGTAATCACCTTAACATAGGGTCCACTCTGATCTACTGGAACTGCCTCTCTTTGTCTATGGCTGTCCTAGCAATCATTACCTTCCATATTCTCATCTTCTGCATAGTAGCCGTCAGCATAGTACTGAGCCGTCCTACCAGACGCGTTATTTTGCTGGTCAAAACTATTCATTGAATTCTGAGGCGGAAGGGAACGCGCGTTTTGGGGGACAATTCCACGTCCTCTACCTCTAGGAGCTTGTTGAACACCTCGACCTCTTGCGCCAGAAGCACCATTCGTACACTGTAACAAAATAGGACAACTATACTTGAAATGACCCTCTTCTTTACAGTATGAACACTGATTGGGACCTACAGGAACACGTGGTTGAGAATACTCGAACCTTTGCGAGTTTCTCTGAAACTGTTGAGGTTGCTGATAGTTACTCTGACCACCACGTGGCGGATACGCCTGTTGTAAAAGAACCTTCGTCTTTAATTCTTTAGTTTTCTTGTCTGCTCTATCCTTCTCATCTTTATCCCTATTTTCGTAGTACTGTGCAGTAGCCAATATTTGTGCTGAAGAGGAACCGGCCCAAGAACTCTCTGAATCTTTCAATTTCTTACACAGCTCGGGAAGCAAATTGTGCACAAACTTGTCAACGAACAACCGTTGACCACCTTCTGTACTCATATCTTGACCACTGTGGTCGATAAACGTTTCCTCAAACCTGGTGAAGAAATCAGACACTGTTTCATCTTTCTTCTGCTTACACGCAGACAATTTATCCCAATTCACACGCATCGCAGGCATTAAAGTCTTCATGTAAGTAATGATCCTAGCAGGAAGTTCTGCTACCAAAGGCTCAGGCTTGGCACCACCAACTTGTCTATCATTTGCAGTACTAATATTAGCCCATGTGTCACCTAACTCTTGCGCGTGATCTGCATGGCGAATCAATCTCCACAAAGGCTGTGGAACAACATTCCCAAATAACATGTCTATGTCAGCTAAATTCATAATGCATGAGTCTGCAGTCTGTGATAATTCCTTATAATACCCTACAGGGTTTTTACGGGGGTCAGGCAAAGTCTGCTTAAGCGCTAAAACTTCAGCTCGCTTCCAAGGAACATGTACCCAAACACGCTGAAAATGAGCCGGAGCAGCAACAATGTTATTAACGGCATCAGCCGCAACGGCCTCCTTCCATACCGGAGGGACTTCTCTCATTGGGTACTGTCGCACTTTCTTCCTAACTGAGGAGTCAGACTCAAACAGTGATTGGGAAGGATCCTTATTCCTAAAGGACAACAGCGTCATGACTGCTTTCTCAACATCAGAACCCACAATCGCGCCCTTTGAAAACTCAAACCGTACACGGCACAATTCAGGCGGATTTGTTTCCAAATCATTATCCTCCAATTCCTCACAAAGGAAAGCACACATTTTCTCAAAAACGTATCTTTGTTTCGGTGCTTCCCACTGACGGAAGACATCCATAACAGACTCTACATCATATTTAAAAGGGAAAGTAACCCATTTACGCGCCAAATGGTCAAACACTTCTCTCTCTCGAGAATCAGGCAGTTGACTACGCGACTGCTTACGCTCCGAACCAGGGGTCAAACCAGATGACCCGAAGAGAGGAAATATAAGGCTAGAAACAGTATCAGTCATTCTCTGTCGGATAGAAGGAGAAGTTGACAAAAGAACAGGAGGAAAAACAGAGGGAGGCAAGGCAGACGCAGATGCAGACACAGAGGCAGTATCAGGAAGAACACCAGAAGAGGCAGTCGATGTAGTAGACAAAGTCGTAGGGAGTGCAGATGAAGCAGGTAGCGAAGTCGGCGGCCCTTGAGGGGGCTGCGCCATAGGAGTAGGAGCCAACTGAAGAGGAGCTGGCGGCTGTGGAAGAACCTGAGGCACAATAACCGGAGGTTGCACAACTAAAGGTTGCGGAGGTGCTGTAGCGCTCTGCGCATAAGGGGGGGCGAACTCAACAAGTGTGACATTAAAGGATCTTTCTCAATTTCTTTTGCTGCATCTAGCTGAAGAAGCGGCAAAACTGGATAACATTTATGAATCACCATTTTACGTTGCCTGTGCAACTGCTCACTCATCTGTTCTTCTTCATTATCTTTAAATTGCATAGCAGCTTGCATTATCGAGATACCCTTTTCTCTCTTATTTCTCTTTGCTAATTTAATTTCCTTCTGTTTGGCTTCCTTACGCCATAGGCGGAAAGAGTCAAACATCGCCGGCCGGGCTTTCTTCTTAAAAAGTTTAACCTCCAGATTATCCAGAATCTCTGTGTCAAAACTACCATATTGGGGCCATTTTAAAGCACCATCTTTCCTGGTGTATCGGATCCATACTTCATTATATGTGATGGGGCCTACGCCATGTTTCACATATAGTTCATAGGTTGGAGTTCCAATCGGAGGAACCGGACACGAGTCCTCCAATCGGGAATCCCTATTATAACCAAGACAAAACAAATTTCCAAGTCTGCTAAGACCAGGCATCTTCGCTCTCTAGTCTAGCTTCAAACTTCAAAGGATTATCGAATATGATAGTCTCGTGAATACACGAGTCCCTTGGCTTTGGTACTTGCAAGTTCCAAATCAAAGATCCCAAGGGGATACCAAACTAAGAACCAAACTAAGGATTGGGAGACGCTCCACTTATACTTAACTGAGATATCGATGACGTCACCAGAAGACTCGTCTATCGTTTCGCTCTACCAATCATCAAGGGTCCAAAACAGGGCGATAGTCAGGGCAGCAGTCCTTCGTAGCCGTCGGGAAGCGGGGAACCTCGCAGCAAAGACTTTCGGACCACGTCGACATGCAGGGGTCGATGAAGTGGCGGCCTTCCTCCAGAATTTTCACACGAAGCTCCTCACGAACCTCTGGCTTGGACCGGTACCGCTGAAATCGCCCCACGTTAGGCGCCAACTGAAGTACTGGGTTTTTCAGAACCCAGCGGTGCCAGGGAACACACCCTAAGACTTCGAGTTCTTCCTGTTTCAGACTACAGAAACACAGAGTCTTCCTGGTGAAGTCAAAGATCGTCTTTATTGGCTGCAACCAGTAACAGGTATCCTAGAAGTACAACACAGTGTATATTCTCAGGAGACTGCTCAAACTTACAAAGCCAGCCTTCTCCTTTTATACAAAATATTGTGCTTCAGGCAAACATTCCTTATTTTACAGTTGACTATTCACATATCTTCACTACAAAGAAAAAGCAGAGTCATGATGACAAGCCCTTATTTCAGTTTGTCCAGCCCTTAATCAAGTATCGACGGACCCCCAATAAAAACGGGCACCTCCTCCTCGTAAAGCAAGTCATAAAGTAAGAAACAGGGACAGGTGTGTGTAAGATTTAGCATGGTTTGTGTGTGATGAAAGGTTTTACGATATGTTGTGCCTTGATACTAATCTCATTCGGCCACTGGGAAAGGAACTGGCCAAACAGGTTTGGCTTCAGGCAGTTGAGTCAGCTTGCCCAGGTCACAGAGGAGTCAGCAAAGGTGTATGTGTCCTTCAGACTCGATTTTTGGCCTCGTCATTGGCCTATGTGAGGGCAACCACAAAATGGCTGCGGTTCAATGGAAACCGAGGATTCAGAACGGAAACTATGATTTCAGGGTGATTTCTTCACCCGAATATGGCGAAAATGCTTGTGCATAGTATCCTAACCATTCTCGGTCTGCTGATACCAAAATCGTCATGATACGACGATGTTTAGAACACGGGTCCAGAATTTAAAGTACCACAATACAGCCAGACCCCCTAGCAGGAAGGTCCAGCAACATAACTCCATTTAGCTTAACATCACCTTACACAGGTACTTCACTTTACACATGTGACTTTCAGTCCACCTAAAAAGAAATAACCAATAGTAAATGCATTTCGGTGCAATTACACCACTTCACCGCCATGGGATGCCCTTCTCCAGACATCCCCAACTCAGCCCTTCACTCCATGATGCACTTCATAGTACACCCTCAGCTGTAGAACATAAGTTCCAGCCTAGAAGGTGTTAAAGGCTGGCTGAGCCCTTGAGGGGTTATTCTTTCAGATGCCCCGTGAAACTTAGGGGTGGACTGTTCTTCTTTATGCTGGGGGAGACTGCGGTGCTCCTGCAGCCCCCCTGCACCCCTTTTCACACACAAGGGTGACCCCCTCCTCTGGGGGCCACCAGGCACCAAAATGGCAGATTTCTTCATGCTGGGGGGGGGGGAGATGGGAAGACTGTGCTCCTCCAGCAGCTCCCCCAGCACCTTTTCACAAGTGAGGGTGACCCCCCTTCTCTGGGGGCCACAAAGCACCAAGACGGCAGATTTCCAAATGCCTGGCGAGGCATTATGGGGCTCTTCATGCTCCTCTTTACCAGCCCCAGCCACTGGGAACACTCTCCTCTGCCCTCAGGGTCTCTGATTCAGCAGGGTGCTGTCTTCACTGGCTCCCTGCGCCAGCCTTTCACCAGGCTCTCCTTCTGGGCCTCTCTTCTCCCTGCGCAGAGGCCCCTGCTTCTGTGCACCAGTCCTGGGCTCTTCTTCTGGTGCTGATAGGGTCCTGGGGGCAGTCAGTGGGTCTCTCCTTCCAACTGCCCATTGCGCCAGGCTCCAGCACCTTCACCCTCAGCAGACCACACCCCAGAGAGCTTCTCTTCCCGTGCAAGCACTTTTTAAGAGTTGAGTAGGGGGCTGGCAGGAAGTCTCTGTTGGTCCTATCAAACAGCGACACATCACGTCCCTGCTCCTGCTTCCTCCTTCTTGTCCATCCTCTGAGCTTGTTCAAAATGGTGTCGTCCAGGGTTTCTGGCCACTTGTCTGAAGCCTCATCCCCCACGCTGCCTTCCCTCCTTGGTGCAGCCTGGTGCCTGGCACCCAGTGACAGCTGCTAATTGATGAGCCTGTAGCCCCTCCCATCTTCTCTTCGTGGAGAGGAGGCCCTAGCTTGTGGGAGAAAGGTTATCAATCCATCCAGCTGAGGTCAGCCCTCAGCCTGGGTCTGGTCCTGGCTGGCTCAGAGAAATATGACAGTTCTGGATGACCCAAAAGCAGTACAAATATGACTTTGGACTCTGCAGAATACTTCTTTTCACATTTGCTACACTGGACTTAAGTGCGTGTCCGAAATCTGTAGGCCTAATGGAAGCTAATCTAGCACATGTCTCCACATTCCCATAGGGGAATAATGAAGTGAAAAAACAGTAAGGCACACTGACTTTCCCTGGCATGTTTCATCCCAGTGTATAAAGCCTATTCCATGTCACCACCCAACACTGCATAAGTCCTGCCACACCATTCACTTTGTAGCTGCTCCTGGACTGCGCACACTAGGAATCTCCCCTGCGCAGCCCGTACATGTGTGCACACGCATGTACACATGTGTCTGCATGTAACCAGCCCGGTGTCCCTTACTCCAGCTGCTGAACAGTGGCCTGGTCAAGCCAGGGGAACACCAGTAAAATCCCCATGCAGTCTCTTACATCCTGAGTTCACTCTGGGTGAGTCCCAACTAATGAGGCTCCCCCACAGTAAAAGCTCCACAAGTAGGTGCTCAAAAAGCGAAAAATCCGGGTGGCCCATAGTGTCAGAACCACCTTCTAACATGGGTCAACAGACCTTTCCTATCAGGGAACACAGTGGAAACTCTCGTCTTTCTGTTTTGTGACCATTCACACCTGCTTTGAAATATGTTCCTTATGTCTGGGTAGTTCATAACTTCATTTCATGATCACTACCACTCCTCAGGAACTCCCTCAGTATACCCCCGTCATCGTATGCCCAGTTTTTCACGCCCATCTAATCCTGTTTAGAAAGTGGTGCCTGACTCTAGGTGCATTTTCCTCATGCACAAGTTGCATATCTATGGTGGATGTAATACCACTTAGCAGCACCGTTTCCTTTCCGAACACTACCGCCGTTTGCAAAATAGCAAACATATTCCCTGCATCATTCAGAGTACAGTTTGGTTACAGAGTATTATTATCTGGCCAGGGAAAAAGGCTTAGAAGGGAAAATATATTTCTGCTCATCGGGGGGTAGATTTATTTAAAAAATCACGCAGCGGAGTGCAGCACAGTAAGTCTCCTTGCTGCTCTGTGCTGTGTGATACAGAAAGGTGAGGAATGCGCTGTGTTTAACATCATACAGCGCATTTCTGTCTTTCCGATGCGCTGGTGTCTGTTTGGCTGCCTAGTGCCAACGCAGGCACCCTTGCACCATGGTGCACGGGTGTCTACGTTGTAAGCACCTTCCTGCACAAAAACAATCCTCAGACATTTTCCTCTTTCTATGTGTGCTGCAGCAGCACACACAGGGAAGAGGAAGTAATGTGGAGAAATAAAGATATTTCTCCTTGTTGCGCTTCCCCTGTGTAAGCATAGCAATTTGACACAGTCTGAGGTCTACCAGTGTTGGTAAATCTGTGAAAGTGCCAAAATCCATGGGTGGATGCATGGGAACACCCACTCTTCACCCATGGAACACCTCCCTGGGGTAGAGCAACGCAAGGCAGCACATTGCGCTGCGTTGTGTTACTCTAGATTTATCAAGCCACACAGGGCCACACAAGGTGGCCATGCATGCCTTAATTAATCTAACTTAAGAGTTGCATCGCTCTTGCGCCCCATTGCGTGGTGGAAGGGCAATGCAACTCTTTAATAAATATGCCCCTGAGTTTCATGTGTATGGTCTATGAAAGCGAATCCACTGGATATTAAAGAAGTATTCAAGAGACTTGTAGTTGAACTGTCCATACCCAAAGCTTTGGTCGACAAAATCATCAAACTTTTTAAACTTGTGACCAATATATTTCAACTAATGTTTTAAATTTTAGAGATATTGAAACATTATGGGCCAGTTGTACGACCATGGGCATTAGCGACACGCAAATTGCGAAAAATTGCGAGTCGCAATTTGCAAGTTGCCAATGCCAATGTACAACAGTGTCAGAGACACTGTTTGCAATTCCCAATGGGGTCGCAAATTGCATGCCTCATCAATATTCATGAGGCACTCGCAATTTGTGACCCCATTGGGGATGGCTGGCCCTCCCAGGTATGGTGGCCTGCTGGGCTCAGCAGACCTAAATGTCTGGGACTGCTTTTAAATAAAGCAGTTTTTTTTTTTCATGCAGCCCCCTTAAAGGAAAACGGGATGCATTTAAAAAAAGAACAATGAAACGTTTTCATTTCATTTTTTAAGGGCAGGTAGTGGTCCCTGGGACCATTGCCTGCCCCTAAAAATACTTCCCCCTGCAATCACAAAGGGGAAGGGGTCCCCTGGGGACCCCTTTGCTTTTGCGAGTGCTTTACCACCCTCTTGAAGAGGGCGGTAAATTGTGAGTGTTTGGCGACCGCAATTGCAGTTGCAAAACATTCTTACATAGGGTAGCGTGTCGCTATTAGGAAGGGACGCCCCTTCCTAATAGCGAGTCGCAAATCCTATTTAGCGAGTTCCAAATAAATTGTGACTCACTAAATAAGGTTTGTGCATGGCCCATTGGTATTTTTGCATGCTCAAACGGGCCGCAAATTCGTTTGCGCTTGCAAAAATGGGCCGTATATCTGGCTCTAAGCATTTAAGTTTTTCTTTATTGAAATGTACTGACAGTATTAGATATAATTCTTTTAATGCAAACATTTGCCATGCATAGTCTATGAATTTGGAAATAATTAAATGGTTCTCATTTTCATCTACTTAAGGCTATTAAAAGCCTAATTCAATCCTACAAATCATGATTACATTGACCATATGCAACAGGTGCATGAACACAATAATCTAGCTCATCGATAAGGGTAAAAATAAGGATCTTCACAATTGGTTCCCAGTGATTTCATTCATGACATATTTTTAGCGATTTAAGTGGCAAATTATTTTCATAGTCTCATTCTCTCTAAAATCCAGCATGGACCCCTTTCAAGTGGCCCAGCTAGGTCCACTTTTGGATTAGATCACAATTAGCGTGGAAATAGTTCAGTTCAAAGCAAATTGGAGATGCGACACGTTTCACACAAACACTTTGATGCGTCACGCACAAAGCAAAAAGGGCTGCAGGGAAGGTGATGTGTCGGTTCCTTACACTCAGGGAAGGTGATGCATTGGTTCCTTGCCGGAGAGGAGGTGATGCGTCGGTTTCTTACTGCATGGGTAGGTGATGTGTCGGTTTCTTACTGCATCCCCCAACAATGCAACAGACTTGGCGCCTCGATGCGATGCGATAATCCGGAATGATGCGTGGATTCTTGCAGCTGCACAGCAGGCCTTGCGTTGGAATTGGCATGGTGATCTTGGACTTCGGAGACCAGTCCACTCGATGCAGTGTGCGGCAATTTCTCGAGCTGCAGGCAGGCGCTACGACGATTTCTTCGGCGATCTTGCTTCTCGAAGTTGCGTTACTTTTTCCATCACACAGCGGCAAACAGCCTCCAGAGGTCCAAAACAGCAGCAGGCACCTCTCAGCAGGTCAGAACTCACAGCAAGGGAGTTTAGGGGAGCTGGTGGTCAATCTTTGTGTCCCTGAGACTTCAAAACAGGAGGTAAGCTCAATTCAAGCCCTTGGAGATTTTCCTTAAGCAGGGGACACAGCAAACAGCAAAGTCCTTTCTCCTTTTCTTGGCAGCAAGTAGCCACTGCAGGCCAGCCCCAGACATCAAACAGCATAGGGGCAGTATTCCTCCTCAGCTTCTCCGGCTCTTCTGCTTGGCAAGGGTTCCTCTTGATTCCCAGAAGTGATCTAAAGTTCTGGGGTCTGGTCCCCAATATTTATACTGCAACATCCTTTGTTCTCTGGTGAGATAGAAGCCCTGTGCTCAGTCAAAACCACTTCTGTCCTATCTGGTGCAAGCTTCCTGGCAGGAGGTGGAGACACCATTGTGGAAGGCTGACCAGGGCCATTCAGGTGAAAGAAAATATCCTCCCCTTACTGTAAATGCAGCCCAGATCTATTCAGCCCAGCCCTGACTCATTAGACTCTCTGGAGCCACTGCTCCTCCCCAGCCCCTGTCATTCCAAAGCCAGACATGCAATTCACAAACCTAGCAGAGGCACAGTGGATGGCTAAGAAAGAAAATACCTACTTTCTAAAAGTGATATTTTCAAACACAGAATGTAAAAATCACCCTCACTAAAAGATGTATTTTAACATTCTGAGTCCAGGCCTATCAAACTTTATTTTCCTACTGTTAGACGGACCGGGAGGGTCGGCCGAGGACAAGGGGAGAGGTCTCCGGGGAGAGCCGTCTCCAGCGATCGTACAGACGAATAACTTCCCCCCCACAGAGGTACACCACACAATGATAAGGTTTAACGTTCTTTATAAGCAATCTTTAGGTAGGATAGGATGGTACAAGGAGGTCAGGACTCAGGGGTCCCCTCGATTCTAGTCTCTTGGTTGGGAAAGGGGGTAGCGGGACAGTCTTGTTACCAATCAGGTAGATGCGATGGTACGATGGATAGCTCACAATCCTCGAGCTCGGCGTTCGAGATGGACGGACCGCGGCAGCGCCAGCAGGTCCCGGTGAAGGTGGTAGTTACAACGGTCCGCGGCAGCGCCAGCAGGTCCCGACGAGGATGGTAGTTACAACGGTCCGCGGCAGCGCCAGCAGGTCCCGACGAGGATGGTAGTTACAACGGTCCGCGGCAGCGCCAGCAGGTCCCGACGAGGATGAAGGATGCAGAAGGTTGCGGCAGCGCCAGCAGGCAGGATGATAGTTCACAAGGCAGGACTACGGCAGCGCCAGTAGTCCGTCAAGGATGAGTTCTTCACGGTGTCTCTCGACTCCAGGATACAACTGCCTTCCTGCTCTGGAGCTGCCCCAGTTATAGGTCTGGCGCCCTTTGATGTCCGGACCCTCGCACTTGGAGGTCGGGAGGTCCGGGATGAGGGAGTCCAGACACCCAGCAGGGGGGTGGAGCCAGCGCCCGGGGGGGCTGGGGGCGATCGGCACCTGGCGGGGGAGAGCCATCGACACTTCTTTCTCCCATTGACCTGCCAAGTGGTCCGTTCAGCTCCTGGGTGGATGGTGGTGCCGGGATGTCGGGGCCTGGCCAGGCCCAGGGTTAGGGTCGAGCTGAGGCCATGCGGCCTCGTGGTGCAGTGTCCAAGATGGCGGCCGGGCCGGGCGAGGGAGCCGGTAGTGGTTCGGCCCCATGATACAGAGATGTCCGGGGGCAGGAATCCCGTCTTGGGACGGAATGCGGGTTGCTTCTGTGGGTAACACCTGGGGGGCCGGGGCTCGGGCCCTGTCATGCGGGGAGGGAGCAAGCCCTTCATGTGGCCTGTCCAACATGCGTCCCCCCCAGCTGAAGGCGGGGAGAGTCACTCATCCTCTTGGGGACTCTCCTCGTCGAGGCGGAAAAAGCGTGACAGGCCATCCGCGTTGGCGTGGTCTTGGCCCGGTCGGTGTTCCACAGTGAAGTCCATCCCCTGCATGGAGATGGACCAACGCAATAGTTTGGGGTTTTCCCCCCGCATCTGCATTAGCCACTGCAGGGGCCGATGATCTGTTTGCACCCGGAAGTGGGTACCGAAGAGATAGGGCCGGAGCTTTTTGAGGGCCCACACCACTGCGAAGGCCTCCCTCTCGATGGTGCTCCAGCGCTGTTCTCGGGCCAGGAGGCGTCTGCTGATGAAGGCCACTGGTTGGTCAAGTCCCTCGGAGTTCAACTGGGAGAGGACCGCCCCGATGCCATGGTTGGAGGCATCTGTTTGTACGATGAATTCCCGACTGCAGTCGGGGGCCTGGAGCACAGGGGCAGTGCACATGGCGGCTTTCAGCTTCTCGAAGGCCGCTTGACAGTCTGGGGTCCAGTTGACCTTCTTCGGGTGGTTTTTGGATGTGAGTCCCGTGAGGGGCCCCACAATGCTGCCATAGTCCCTCACGAACCGCCGGTAGTAGCCGGTGAGCCCCAAGAAGGCTCGGACCTCGGTCTGCGTGACTGGAGGCTGCCAGGACTGGATGGCAGCGATCTTGAGTTGTAGAGGGGCCACCAGACCGCTTCCCACCTGGTGTCCGAGATAGGTCACGGACCCCTGACCAATTTGGCACTTGCCGGCCTTGATTGTAAGGCCGGCTCGTTGGAGGGCCTGCAGGACCTCTCGGAGGTGGTGGAGGTGGTCGGACCAGTGGCGGCTGTACACAGCGATATCGTCCAGGTAGGCGGCGCTGAACTCCTCGAGTCCCGCCAAGACCTGGTTCACTAGTCGCTGAAAAGTAGCTGGGGCATTCTTCATGCCGAATGGCATGACTTTGAAGTGGTAGTGGCCATCGGGGGTAGAAAAGGCGGATCGTTCTTGGGCCCGGGGTGTGAGACCGATCTGCCAGTAGCCCGCTGTCAGGTCGAAGATGCTGAGGTAGCGGGCAGCCCCCATGCGGTCGATCAGTTCATCCGCTCGGGGGATGGGATGAGCGTCGGTTCTGGTGACAGCATTCAAGCCCCGATAGTCGACGCAGAATCGGAGCTCAGGAGTGGTGCCGGGGCCAGCAGCTTTGGGGACCAGCACGACCGGGCTGGCCCAGGGGCTGTCCGAGGGCTCGATGACCCCGAGCGTGAGCATCTTTGATACCTCCTCTTGGATGCAGGCCCGTACCCGATCTGGTACGCGGTACGCCCGGTGTCTGATAGGGGGACTGTCCCCAGTGTCCACGTCGTGCAAGCACCAGGGGGTGACCCCTGGGGTGAGGGAAAACAAGGTCGCAAACTGCAGCAGAAGGTCCCGGCAGCCTTGGCGCTGTTCCGGGGTGAGGGCATCTGAGAGTCGGACCCCGTCCACGGAACCATCTTTCTCACGAGTCTTCAGGAGATCAGGGAGAGGCTCGGAGTCTTCTTCCGCTCCACTGTCTGTAGCCATCAGGAGGCTGAGCTCCGAGCGCACAAAGTGGGGTTTGAGTCTGTTGGTGTGGAGGACCCGGAGGGGGTTCCGTGGAGATTCCACATCGATGAGATAGGTGACGGGGCTCTTGCGCTCGACCACTTTGAAGGGCCCCGTCCACTTGTCCTGCAAGGCACATGGCTCGGTGGGGGACATCACCCACACTTGTTGGCCAGGTTCGAATTCGATGGAGGAGGCATCTTGATCGTACCATTTTTTCATGTCCTCCTGACTGGCCTCAAGGTTCGCTTTCGCCTTTTCTCTGAATCGCCTGGTCTGATTGCGTAGGGTCAGGAGGTACTTGAAGACGTCTGGAGGGGTCTTTAGGGGGGCCATCTCCCAACCTTCTTTGACTAGGCTGAGGGGCCCTCGCACAGGGTGCCCGTACAAGAGTTCGAAAGGGCTAAAGCCGAGGGACTTCTGGGGGACTTCTCGATATGCGAAGAGGAGGCACGGAAGTAGCACATCCCACTGGCGACGGAGGGGCTCTTCCAACCCCCCAATCATTCCCTTGAGCGTGCGGTTGAACCGCTCGACTAGTCCGTTTCCTTGAGGGTGATAGGGGGTCGTGAATCGGTAGGTGACCCCGCACTGTTGCCAGAGGGACTTCATATATTTCGAAATAAAGTTTGTGCCTCTGTCGCTGACGACTTCTCGGGGGAAGCCCACCCGGGAGAAGATCCCCATTAAGGCCCGGCCGACCACCGGGGCTGTTACAGTTCGCAGGGGCACAGCCTCGGGGTAGCGGGTGGCGTGGTCCACCAGTACCAGGATGAACCGATGTCCTTGTGCGGTACGGGGGTCCAGGGGCCCCACAATGTCTATTCCCACCCTCTCGAACGGGGTGGTGACAACTGGGAAGGGTTGCAAAGGTGCTTTGAGTTTGCGGCCGCTCTTCCCGCTGGCCTGGCACGTGGGGCAGGACCGGCAGTGGTTGAGGACGTCGTTTCTCATCTTTGGCCAGAAAAAGTGGGTCACCAGGCGACTGTAGGTTTTGTCCTGGCCCAGGTGTCCAGCCAGAGGGACATCGTGGGCCAAATTTAACAGGAAGTCTCTAAAACGGAGGGGCACCACCAGCACTCGACTGGCCCCTAACTCTGCGATTCTCTGTTCACTGTACAATAGGTCGTTGTCCCAATAGATCCAATGGGCTCCGGTGGTGTCCCCTGCGCTCTGGGCGAGGGCTTGCTGGCGGAGTCCCTCGAGGGAGGGACAGGTCTTCTGTTCTTGACGGAACTGTTCCTGGGTGGGCCCCCCTTCTTGACGCCACTGAGCCAGGTCGGGAAGGTCCTGGGGCTGAGCGAGCCCTTCGGGGGTTTGCTCTGGGGGGTCGGTATGGTCGGTGTCCTCTACTGGAGCGATCGGGGGAGGAGGTGCTGGCCATTCTGGTTCTTCTGATCGGGGGATGGCCCGGGCGGCCATGGACCGGGTGGTTACGCACGCCCAGTCCGGGAGGCCCAACATCCCCAGGTGCTCTCTTCTTTCTACGGCGGCCCACGGGGAACTCTCAAGATCATTCCCCAGGAGACAGTCCACGGGGGCATCATCTCGGACCGTCACCTTCAACATGCCGGAGACTCCTCCCCATTCGAAGGGGACGCAGGCCATCCGACATAGACTCTCCGAGTTGTCGGCTGAACGGACGGGGCAGAGAATGTTCGGCAGGATCTGCTCTGGTTTTACCAGGTGACAGCGGACGGCCGTCACACTGGCCCCCATGTCACGTAGTGCTTCGGCCCGGCGTCCATTAATGTTCACCCACTGACTATATTTTCTGGTGTTGGCGGGTAGGGGAGCCCGCGGGACCATGTCTCTTCCCCCTAGGCACGCTAGAACCATGGCGGCCGGTTCCCACTCTTGTCGTTCCTGTTCGCATTCTTCCTGTTCTTCGGAGATTTGTTCTCCCCCAAGGGCGGCGGCAGCTACCTGGCGGGGTCTCGGAGTTTGGTTCTGTGGACAGTTCGGGTCATTGGCGTAGTGGCCGACTCGCTGGCATCGGTGACACGTGACATTGGCTCGGAACCCCGGGCGCATCGGGGGGGTTGCCCCGGCTGGCCGGGGGCGGGGTGCTGGCAGCGGGAGCGGCCGGGACGGTGTCTCTTCCTCGTCCCTGACCTCCTCCTCCTCCTCCTCCTCGGGGACGGTGCTGACCTTGATTGTTCCGGTTCTGTTCGTGCGGCCCTCTCCGGCCTACTCGGGTGCTTTCCCACCGGTCAGCTTCGGCGGCGAGTTGCCGTGGGTCAGTCAATTTACTGTCGAGGAGGTGCTGCCTGAGCTCGACGAAGCAGTCGTTAGAGAGGTGCTCCCACACCATGAGATTAAAAAGTTGCTCGTAGGTCGTTACGTGGCTTCCCTTGATCCAACCCTCGAAGGCTCGGCTGAAATAGTTGACATATTCCACCCAAGTTGTACCCGGGATCCGGTGCAGTCTCGGAACCTCTGGCGGTACATTTCGGGTGTGAGCCCATATCGGGTGAGGAGGGCAGCCTTCATGTGATCATAGGATGACATCAGATGGTCTGGGAGCTGTAACAGGGCATCACGGCCTTCATTGACGAACCTCCCCCATAGACCGGCTCCCCAGTCACTTCGATCGATCCGGTGGGAGGTCATGGCGATCTCGTAGGCCTTGAACCACTGTTGTATGTCGTCCTCTCGGACATACTCTCGAACGACATCCTTGGGGATGTGGACTTTCTTTTCTGTCGCTCCTGGGGTGCGCGGTTGCTCGGGCACCTCCAGTTCTTTGTTCTGCTTCCGTAGGTCTATTTCTGCCAGTTTGCGCTCGTGCTCGTACGCTAATCTCTTTTCTTCGAGCTCTCTCTGCCTCTGTTTTTCTTCCCGTTCTTCTCGGAGCCGCAGATGTTCTAGGTTCAGTTTTTGTTCGGCTAATTTTAGTTCACCGTCCATTTTGAGCCGTGCCATTTCTAACTCATGTAGTTTGTTTTTCTCTCTCTCTTGGATCTCTTCCTGCGAGAGGCCCGTTCTTCGCTCCTCGGGAGCCGTGGTGTTCCTCTCTGATGCTGCAATGTTTTGGTCCGGGGGTCTGGCGGCCCCGGTTTCTGCCCACGACTCAATGGCGTGCTTGAAATCGTCTTTAGTACTCAGACCGGTGGTAGCAATGCCTAGTTCAATGCAGAATTGTTTCAACTCACGATGGCTGTACTCTTCCAATTTCTCCATTTGGAATTTCTCGGTGGATCCGCTCTCTTTGGTTGTCATTGTGGTTTCGTCGTGGGGTGAGTTACTCTCTGTACGATTACGCGTTGATTCGGATCGCGCCGCTGGCCACCAATGTTAGACGGACCGGGAGGGTCGGCCGAGGACAAGGGGAGAGGTCTCCGGGGAGAGCCGTCTCCAGCGATCGTACAGACGAATAACTTCCCCCCCACAGAGGTACACCACACAATGATAAGGTTTAACGTTCTTTATAAGCAATCTTTAGGTACGATAGGATGGTACAAGGAGGTCAGGACTCAGGGGTCCCCTCGATTCAAGTCTCTTGGTTGGGAAAGGGGGTAG
Organism: Triturus cristatus; assembly: GCF_964204655.1. NCBI lineage: Eukaryota > Metazoa > Chordata > Amphibia > Caudata > Salamandridae > Triturus > Triturus cristatus. Next base: position 68,018 of record NW_028187862.1, on the reverse strand, counting down.
CGGGACAGTCTTGTTACCAATCAGGTAGATGCGATGGTACGATGGATAGCTCACAATCCTCGAGCTCGGCGTTCGAGATGGACGGACCGCGGCAGCGCCAGCAGGTCCCGGTGAAGGTGGTAGTTACAACGGTCCGCGGCAGCGCCAGCAGGTCCCGACGAGGATGGTAGTTACAACGGTCCGCGGCAGCGCCAGCAGGTCCCGACGAGGATGGTAGTTACAACGGTCCGCGGCAGCGCCAGCAGGTCCCGACGAGGATGAAGGATGCAGAAGGTTGCGGCAGCGCCAGCAGGCAGGATGATAGTTCACAAGGCAGGACTACGGCAGCGCCAGTAGTCCGTCAAGGATGAGTTCTTCACGGTGTCTCTCGACTCCAGGATACAACTGCCTTCCTGCTCTGGAGCTGCCCCAGTTATAGGTCTGGCGCCCTTTGATGTCCGGACCCTCGCACTTGGAGGTCGGGAGGTCCGGGATGAGGGAGTCCAGACACCCAGCAGGGGGGTGGAGCCAGCGCCCGGGGGGGCTGGGGGTGATCGGCACCTGGCGGGGGAGAGCCATCGACACTTCTTTCTCCCATTGACCTGCCAAGTGGTCCGTTCACCTCCTGGGTGGATGGTGGTGCCGGGATGTCGGGCCTGGCCAGGCCCAGGGTTAGGGTCGAGCTGAGGCCATGCGGCCTCGTGGTGCAGTGTCCAAGATGGCGGCCGGGCCGGGCGAGGGAGCCGGTAGTGGTTCGGCCCCATGATACAGAGATGTCCGGGGGCAGGAATCCCGTCTTGGGACGGGGTGCGGGTTGCTTCTGTGGGTAACACCTGGGGTGCCGGGGCTCGGGCCCTGTCATGCGGGGAGGGAGCAAGCCCTTCATGTGGCCTGTCCAACACCTACCTTGTTCCCAGGGGTAGTTATGTTTATAAGATGTTATAAGTAGGCCTGGGCAAAAATTTCGTTCCGTTCGCGGAAATTGCGATAATTTGACATTTTTGCGTTCCGCGGAGAGCGCGAAAATGTCAAAAATTCCGGTTTCCGCAGCTTGGCGATAAATTGTTTCTTGCTCGCGCTGTAAAATGATACATTCTCGCGCGCGCGCGATCGCCTTACCTGAATCCCTGCGTTCGCCGACAAGTTTTCTTGATCCGGTCGCGTTCTCCATGAGATGTTGTATTGTTTTTAGCCATTTGTGCTGTCTCGCGACAGTTCGCGCCCGCAGTGACGTCATGCGTCGCGCGATCACGTCTTTCTTCTCGCGATCATGCACCGCGAGAACAACTCAAAACAAGATGGCCGCGCCCGCAAGCAACCACATGGGTAAGTTGGCGACCCGCAACCATGCAGAAAATCTCGCGAACATGCCGGAAAAAAACTTCCGCATCTTCGCGATATTTCTGCTTGTTTGCGATAATTTTAAACATTCTCGCGATAATTTGCGAAGGTTAATTCCGCAAATTCCGCCCACCCCTAGTTATAAGCAAATAGTGAAAAACAAAATTGGCAGTAATTCACTATCAGGACACGCCAAGCACATCAGGGCATGTCCTACATTTTAAAAACATTGCACCCTGCCCACAGGGGTGCCTTGGTCTTACCTTAGGGGTGACTAACATGTAAGAAAAGGGGTAGTTAGTCAACATGGCAGTACCAGACTGCACACAGGCTTTGCAATGGCAGGCTTGAGTTACATTTCCAGGCTGCTTGTGTGGGTAGCACAATCAGTGCTGCAGCCCACTAGCAGCATTTGATTTACAGGCCCTGGGCACACTCAGTGCACTGTACTAGGAACTGACTAGTAAATCAAATATGCTAATCATGGAATCACCAATCCATAACAACAATTTACAAAGGGAGCATTTGCTCTTTGGCACTGAACAGCAGTGGCAAAGTGCCCAAAGCATCTAGACCATCAAAATTAAGTCCAACACACAGCCAAAACACAGGAGGCAAAAGGCAAAAATACAGGGGAAACCCATGCCAATGATGCCAGGTCTAGCATGACAACTCCAGGTGAGGGAAATAGTAGAAAAAAATGGGATCGGCATTTCATTTATCAATTTTCGCCTTCAGTGAACCTACATCCCAATTAAAAAGATAACTGCCAAAGCCATCCTTCAGATCAGAAAGGAGCTGAAGACCCACCTCTTCAGAGAACACTACATATCAGTATGACATGACTCACCACTTATCTCCATATGGTAGGAGTCACCATCAATCTCCATATGGTAGGAGTTACCATCAATCGCCATATGATAGGAGTGACCACTGATCTCCATATGATAGGAGTCACCACCGATCTCCATATGATCAGAGTTACCACTGATTTCCATATGGTAGGAGTCCCCACCAATCTCCATATGGTAGGAGTCACCACTGATATCCATATGAAAGGAGTCCCCACCGATCTCCATATGATCGGAGTTACCACTGATCTCCATATGATAGGAGTCAGGAGTCACCAACGATCTCCATATGACAGGAGTCAGGAGTCACTACCAATCTCCATTTGTTCGGAGTCACTACCGATCTCTGTATGATAGGACTCACCACTGATCTACATATGATAGGAGTCCCCATTGTTCTCCATGTGATAGAAGTCACCATTGATCTCCAAGTAATAGGAGTCAACACTGGCCAACATATGATCGGAGTGACTATCTATTTCCATATGATAGGAGTCATGAGTCACCACCAAACTCCATAAGATAGGGGTCACCAATGATCTCCATATGACAGGAGTCACCACTGATCTCCATATGATAGGAGGTATCACTGGTCTCAATATGATAGGACTCATCACTGATCTCCATATGGTAGGTATCACTACTGATCTCCATATGGTAGGAGTCACCACTGATCTCAATATGATAGAAGTCGCCACTGACATCCATATGGTAGGAGTCACCACTGATCTACATATGATAAGAGTCACAACTGATCTCCATATGGTAGGAGTCACCACTGATCTACATATGATAGGAGTCCCCACTGATCTCCATATGATATGGGTCACCACTGATCTACATATGGTAGCAGTCACCACTGATCTCCATATGATAGGGGTCACCACTGATCTCCATATGGTAGGAGTCACCACTGATCTCCATATGATAAGAGACATCACTGATCTCCAAATAGTAGGAGTCACCACTGACATCCATATGGTAGGAGTCACCACTGATCTACATATGATAGCAGTCACCACTGATCTCCATATGATAGGGGTCACCACTGATCTCCATATGGTAGGAGTCACCACTGATCTCCATATGATAGGAGACATCACTGATCTCCAAATAGTAGGAATCACCACTGACATCCATTGGGTAGGAGTCACCACTGATCTACATATGATAGGAGTCACCACAGATCTCCCTATGATAGGAGTCACCACTGATCGCTTTATGGTAAGAGTTACCACTGATCGCTTTATGGTAAGAGTCACCACCAATCTCAATATGATGGAAGTCACCATTGATCTCCAAAGAATAGGAGTCACCACTGGTCAAAATATGATCGGAGTCACCACTGATCTCCATATGGTAGGCGTCCCCACTGATCTCCATATGGTAGGAGTCACCACCAAACTCCATATGGTAGGAGTCAGGAGTCGCCATCGATCTTCATAAGATAGGGGTCACCACCGATCTTCATATGATAGGAGTCAGGAGTCACCACCAATCTCCATGTGATAGAAGTCACCACTGATCTCCATATGGTAGGAGTCACCACAGATCTCCCTATGATAGGAGTCACCACTGATCTCCATGTAATAGGAGTCACCACGGATCACTTTATGATAAGAGTTACCACTGATCGCTTTATGGTAAGAGTCACCACCAATCTCATTATGATAGAAGTCACCATTGATCTCCAAAGAATAGGAGTCACCACTGGTCAACATATGATAGGAGTCACCACTGATCTCCATATGATATGGGTCACCACTGATCTACATATGGTAGGAGTCACCACTGATCTCCATATGATAGGAGTCACCACTGATCTACATATGATAGAAGTCACCACTGATCTCCATATGATAGGGGTCACCACTGATCTACATATGATAGGAGTCACCACTGATCTCCATATGGTAGGAGTCACCACTGATCTACATATGATAGCAGTCACCACTGATCTCCATATGATAGGGGTCACCACTGATCTCCATATGGTAGGAGACATCCCTGATCTCCATAGAAGGAGTCACCACTGACTCCTTATGGTAGGAGTCACCACTGATCTACATATGGTAGGAGTCCCCACTGATCTCCATCTGGTAGGAGTCCCCACTAATCTCCATATGGTAGGAGTCACCACTTATCTACATATAATAGGAGTCACCACTGATCTCCATGTGATGGAAGTCACCACTGATCTCTATATGGTAGGAGTCACCACAGATCTCCCTATGATAGGAGTCACCACTGATCTCCATGTAATAGGAGTCACTACGGATCGCTTTATGGTAAGAGTCACCACCAATCTCAATATGATAGAATTCACCATTGATCTCCAAAGAATAGGAGTCACCACTGGTCAACATATGATCGGAGTCACCACTGATCCACTTGTCAACATATGATCGGAGTCACCACTGATCTCCATATGGTAGGCGTCCCCACTGATCTCCATATGGTAGGAGTGACCACCCAACTCCATATGGTAGGAGTCACCACTGATCTCCATAAGAAAGGAGTCCCCACCACTCTCCACATGATCGGAGGCACCACTGATCTACATATGATAGGAGTCACCATTGATCTCCATATGATAGGAGTCACCACTGGCCAGCATATGATCGGAGTCACTATCGATATCTATATGATAGGAGTCATGAGACACCACCAAACTCCATAAGATAGGGTCACCACTGATCTCCATATGGTAGGAGTCACTACTGACATCCATATGGTAGGACTCACTACTGATCTACATGTGATAGGAGTCACCACTGATCTCCATATGGTAGGAGTCACCACTGATCTCCCTATGATAGCAGTCACCACTCATCTCTATATGATAGGGGTCAGCACGGATCTCCATATGATAGGAGTCACCACTGATCTCCATATGATAGGAGACATCAATGATCTCAATTTGATAGAAGTCGCCACTGACTGATCTCCATATGATAGAAGTCACCATTGATCTCCAAAGAATAGGAGTCACCACTGGTCAACATATGATAGGAGTCACCACTGATCTCCATATGATATGGGTCACCACTGATCTACATATGGTAGGAGTCCCCACTGATCTCCATCTGGTAGGAGTCCCCACTGATCTCCATATGGTAGGAGTCACCACAGATCTCCCTATGATAGGAGTCACCATGGATCTCCATGTAATAGGAGTCACCACGGTTTGCTTTATGATAAGAGTTACCACTGATCGCTTTATGGTAAGAGTCACCACCAATCTCAATATGATAGAATTCACCATTGATCTCCAAAGAATAGGAGTCACCACTGGTCAACATATGATCGGAGTCACCACTGATCTCCATATGGTAGACGTCCCCACTGATCTCCATATGGTAGGAGTGACCACCCAACTCCATATGGTAGGAGTCACCACTGATCTCCATAAGAAAGGAGTCCCCACCACTCTCCACATGATCGGAGTCACCACTGATCTACATATGATAGGAGTCACCATTGGTCTCCATATGATAGGAGTCACCACTGGCCAGCATATGATCGGAGTCACTATCGATCTCTATATGATAGGAGTCATGAGACACCACCAAACTCCATAAGATAGGGTCACCACTGATCTCCATAAGTAGGAGTCACTACTGACATCCATATGGTAGGACTCACTACTGATCTACATGTGATAGGAGTCACCACTGATCTCCATATGGTAGGAGTCACCACTGATCTCCCTATGATAGCAGTCACCACTCATCTCTATATGATAGGGGTCACCACTGATCTCCATATGATAGGAGTCACCACGGATCTCCATATGATAGGAGACATCAATGATCTCAATTTGATAGAAGTCGCCACTGACTGATCTCCATATGATAGGAGTCACCATTTTTCTCCATATGATAGGGGTCACCACTGATCTCCATATGATAGGAGTCACCACTGATCTCCATTTGAGAGGGGTCACCACTGATCTACATATGATAGGAGTCACCACTGTTCTACATATGATAGGGGTCACCACTGATCTCCATATGGTAGGAGTCACCACTGATCTCCATATGGTAGGAGTCACCACTGATCTCCATATGATAGGAGTCACCACTGATCTCCATATGGTAGGAGTCACCACTGATCTCCATATGGTAGGAGTTACCACTGATCAACATATGGTAGGAGTCACCACTGATCTCCATTTGGTAGGTGTCACCACAGATCTCCCTATGATAGGAGTCACCACTGATCTCCATATAATAGGTGTCACCACTGATCGCTTTATGGTAAGAGTTACCACTGATTGCTTTATGATTAGTGTCACCCCCACTCTCAGTATGATAGAAGTCACCAATGATCGCCAAAGAATAGGAGTCACCACTGGTCAACATATGATGGGAGTCACCACCGATGTTCATATGGCAGGAGACAGGAGTCACCACAGATCTTCATAAGACAGAGGTCACCACCAATCTTCATATGATAAGAGTCAGGAGTAACCACCAATCTCCATAAGATAGAGGTCACCACCAATCTTCATATAGTAGGAGTCAGGAGTCGCCATCGATCTTCATAAGATAGGGGTCAGCACCGATCTTCATATGATAGGAGTCAGGAGTCACCACCAATCTCCATAAGATAGGAGGCACCACTGATCTACATAAGATAGGGGTCACCACTGATCTCCCTATGATAGGAGTCACCACTGATCTCCATGTAATAGGAGTCACAACTGATCGCTTTATGGTAAGAGTCACCACCAATCTCAATATGTTAGAAGTCACCATTGATCTCCAAAGAATAGGAGTCACCACTGGTCAACATATTATTGGAGTCCCCACCGATCGTCATATGGTAGGAGTCAGGAGTAACCACTGATCTTCATATGATAGGAGTCAGGAGTCACCACCAATCTCCATAAGATAGGGGTCACAACTGATCTACATATGATATGAGTCACCATTGATCTCCATATGATAGGAAGTATCACTGATCTCCATATGGTAGGAGTCACCACTGACATCCATAGTGTAGGAGTCACCACTGATCTCCATATGATAGGAGTCACCACTGATCTCCATATGGTAGGAGTCACCACTGATCTCCATATGGTAGGAGTCACCACTGATCTACATATGGTAGGAGTCACCACTGATCTCTCTATGATAAGAGTCACCGCTGATCTCTCTATGATAAGAGTTAACACTGATCTCCATTTGATCAGAGTCACCACCCATCGCCGTGTGACAGGAGTCATCACTGATCTCTCTATAATAGGAGTCACCACTAATCTCCATTTGGTAAGATTCACCACTGATCGCCACTCTGTAGGAGTCACCAACCAAAACAACCTGGAGCACTGTAAACAATCCACAAACATACCTCAAGGCATCGTGAGCATGCTCTTGAGCTATGTTCACTTACTAACACAGACATGCTTACATGCATTCAATCTATATAATTTGATAGTGCTTCTGAATTTTTTTCCAAATTTTCTCGGACAATCGGAACATTTGTGGTAATTTGGGACCAATTAGAGTTCCCAGTTATCCCTAGCAGATTCATAGAGGAGCTTGCTAGGGTTTATGGCAGAGATTCAATAAATTGCAAAATATTTAGTCCACTGAAAGGAAGCAAGTGAGAGGATCTTGAAGGAGTCCAAGTCAGAGCGGGGGAGAAACATGCAGTCATATAGTGTCTTACACACATTTGCCTTTTTCAAAACAAACAATGATTGGCTTTGCAAATAACCACTGCTATAGTGCTTAATGTTCCAAACTCTAAGAGTGGTTAATCCTAGTGAGATTCAAGCCTGAATCTGCATATCACTGTAGTGATGTCAGTGGTAAGCATTTAACTCGCTCAGCTTCCCTTCATACATGTGTCGGATCTATGACCTGCAGTGACACACCCACCTATGAAGAGGTAACACAACCTACTGAGATATCTTACTAGCATCTGAAACTTGTTCAAAAAGAGCTTTAACAGCTTGCTAATTTTCACTGACTCTTTTGTCTGACATTTTCCCAAATCCTCGCTTCGTATTAGTTGTCAGTTTACAGACAATCAGAGTCGCATTGAAGTTTACAGCACTATAAACTTCTTATGAATACATTATTAACACAGTGCATTTCGTTGAACGCTGCAGCTCATTCCTCACCTCCTGTTGTAAAACCGTTTTGTCAGAGAGAATATGTGAGTATATGTCCCACTGGATACTGACATTTTGAAATGCCTTTTAAGATGCCATTTTGTACAAAAGTCCTAACATATATCTTTTTACTTATTTTGTTATTATTATTGCCTTCTTAGGCACTACCTTCTTTTTGAGAGACATACAAGGTTTCCCTTGATATTAGAGGAGAGGTCATTAATAGAAATACAGTCCATTCATTACTCACCTAAAAAATTGTATTTTCAACCCTTCGTGCCAGCATAGCACGTCATAATGAAATACTGGATGTACTTGCATTAATTCAAAGTAATTGGGGAAGAATTCGTCTTCATCTTAATCTGTTGCTGCTGAGTCGTGACTACATGTGCCTTAACTGCAATGAATTAATGCATATATTTTGCTGCCAATATAACTTAAATCATCCAATCAGAGGTGTGGCAGATAGAAGATATTGCTCCTGTGTCGGGCTGCAATAGGATAGGTTAAAGCCTGGCATTCAAATCCTATTGCTCTTTGGGTATATCGTTTCAGTCTTCCTCCAAACTCAAAACTGGGTGAGTAACACTAGTGTGGGATAATTTGGGAGTTTTCTCGTGCATATTTCTCGTAAGACAAATATTTATTTTACAAATGCTATACAGGGGCGATCATCCACGTACAGTCATGAAATGTTATGGTAGTTTTCTTCACTAGAGCCCTATGTTCTCCATCTGTTTGTGAGTTTGGCAAATAGAGTATTCTGTCAATAATGTTAGCACGTACCCTGTCCACCAAATAATCAGTCCACCCGCCTCATTTAGAGCATTGGACTACACAATTTCCAATGATGGAGCTCCTCAAAGGAACGCTGTTCTCAGACGGTCCGATAGAGTAGAGGCTGTCAGAGGAAGGACCAGGGCCGGACTGAGAACAGCAACCAGCTCTGGCAGATTGCTGCTCGACCGGCCCTGGGAGTGGGGGTAGGGGTGAGGGGGTGCTAGCACGAAGCACTGCTCCCGCTTTTGTTACAGGGAGCCCTACGGCCAGTCCAGCCCTGGGAAGGATATAACAGCATGTGCCCTTTTAGGATGGATAATGTAATGTCTTTTATTACATGTCTGTCACCACCTGGACAGGAAAAAATATATTACCCACCTCCACACCCTGGGAGAAAACTCTCAGAATATGCGGGTCATTCAATTTTGTTTTTCAATAATAAACTCCCACTTTGGGATGTTACTTTTGAAAACAAAAAGTTTTTAAAAGTTTTCCTGCATCTGTGAAATCTGATGACGAACATACACCAAACCTTTTGTTAATTGAAAGGAACTACAGTGACAGCGATTCCTTACGATGCACAGATTTGTCTGATAGGCCTGAGCCAACTCTTACTTTGGTGTTCGGAGTACCCTCACGATGGTGAAGGTAAGGTCTTCCCCCTTCCTGACTGACACTGCTTCATCCACCAAACTCTAAACGCACTCCTTAGTGAGCTACAAGTATTCCAATAATCTGGGTCTCTGGTAGATTAAACCTCAAATGATAAAAATAATGCACAAGCCTAGTTCTCATTTTTAAATAAAGATGTGATTGGATCTAGGTGGAGTATTAGAGACACCAACAGTGATAATAACTGTGTGTATACTGCGCCTAATAGAATTTGGAATATCTAAGGAATTTCTCAACAAAAGTGACACCTCTTATTGAAATTACAAACATTTGATTCTGAGGCTAAGCCCTCAGTTTTTTTATGTTGGTGTGCAAGTTGCACGTGCAGGGCTGTTTATAAGGCAGAATGGTACCAGATGGCTGTCTAGGTGGAGAGCAGGTGCAGAATCCTTGACTACGTGTAGAAAAGGCCCTCGCCCTGAGACCACCCACCGACCCCACCGACCCAGACACCGCCGCGACCAACCTCACACAGTGGATCAACAACTGAGCCAACACCCTCGCCCCTCTCAAGACCTCTTCAACCAACCACACCAACAATAAAGCCGCCTGGTTCACCGAGGACCTCCGGATCTCCAAGCACACCTGTCGGAAGCTGGAGAAGAAATGGCTCCACGACCGAACACCAGACAACCACACAGCCCTCAAGAGCACCACCCGCAGACACCACCAACTCATCAGGACCGCCAAGAAGACCGCCTTCAAGGACCGCCTAGACAACAACGCACACAACACCAAAGAGCTCTTCCGCATCGTGAAAGAACTCTCCAACCCCAGCTCCAACACCAACGACATCCCGCCATCTCAAGACCTATGTGACTCCCTGGCCACCTTCTTCCACCGCAAGATCACCGACATCCACGACAGCTTCAACTCCGACCCCCCCCGCACTCACCACCGAATCCACCACCCCTGCGACTACCACTCGCACCAGTCGCCTGACTGTCTGGTCCAGCGTCAGCGACGAAGGCACCATCAAAACCATGAACTCCATCCACTCCGGATCCCCATCGGACCCCTGCCCTCACCACGTCTTCAACTAAGCCAGCGCAACCATCGCGCCCCACCTCCGGAAAACAATCAACTGTTCCTTCGAGACAGCAACCTTCCCAGAAAGCTGGAAGCACGCCGAGATCAACGCCCTTTTGAAGAAGCCCAAGGCGGACCCCAAGGACCTCAAGAACTTCCGGCCCATCTCCCTGCTCCCTTTCCCGGCAAAAGTGACCGAGAAGATTGTCAACAAACAGCTGACCCGCTACCTCGAAGTTAACAACATCCTGGACCCTTCCCAATCCGGTTTTCGCAGCAACCACAGCACCGAGACCGCCCTAATTGCCGCCACTGACGACATCCGGACCCTGATGGACAAAGGAGAAACAGCCGCCCTCATCCTCCTGGACCTATCAGCAGCCTTTGACACGGTCTGCCACCGCACCCTATCAGCACGCCTCCATGACGCCGGTATCCAAGAGAAGGCCCTGGCCTGGACCACATCCTTCCTCTCCGGCAGAACCCAGAGCGTCCGCCTCCCACCCTTCCGCTCCAAAACCACCGAGATCATCTGCGGCGTCCCACAGGGATCCTCCCTCAGCCCAACGCTGTTCAATATCTACATGGCCCCCCTCGCCCACGTCGTACGACAACACAACCTCAACATCATCTCCTATGCCGACGACACCCAGCTGATCATATCCCTCACCGAAGATCCCCACACCGCCAAAGCTAACCTCCACAGAGGAATGAAGGCCGTAGCCGACTGGATGAAGGACAGCAGACTGAAGCTGAACTCAGACAAGACAGAGGTCCTCATTCTCGGACCCACCCCATCAGCCTGGGACGACTCTTGGTGGCCCACATCACTAGGCACAGCCCCGGAACCCACGGACCATGCACGCAACCTGGGGGTCATCCTCGACTCCACTCTCTCCATGACCAGGCAAGTCAACGCCCTCTCCGCGTCCTGCTTCAACACCCTCCGTATGCTCTGCAGGATCTTCAAACGACACGAGAAAAACTGATACCCAGGCCCTCATCACCAACAGACTCGACTACGGGAACGCCCTCTACTCAGGAACTACAAACAAGCTCCTGAGACGACTCCAACGCATCCAGAACGCCTCGACCCGACTCATCCTCGACGTCCCCCGCCGCAGCCACATCACACTCCACCTGAGAGGCCTGCACTGGCTCCCCGTCAACAAAAGGATCACCTTCAAGCTCCTGATCTACGCACACAAAGCACTGCACAACACCGGACCCACCTACCTCAACAACCGACTCAGCTTCCACACCCCCAGAAGACTCCTCAAGACCTGGCTCTTCGACCAGTAGCACCCCCCCTCCCCAGCGCCTTGAGACCCTCTCAGGTATGTAGCACGCTTTACAAATGCAGTGGTTGATTGATTGAATGGCATTCCAGTGCCATGGGTGGGAAGTGGCAAATTATCATGTTGCCAAGGAAGACAATGTCCACGTGTATGCCATCTACACAACCATGTGTTAAGTTGACCCATTAACCACTTTATCTACAACACTGGCCCTGATGGAAATGACAGAATGCCATTCGTGTTTCGTACAATTCCTTTCACCTGATGTAAGCCGACTACATCATAAAACCATATTACTGCACACAGTGGTGGTGTGAGACTGCAACACTTATAATACTATTTGGCTGTTGCCACTTGTAATCCTATTTGGCTGTTCACACGTACCAGTACAAACAGTACCGCTGTGATACACAGTGTTTGTGCAGTCAAGTGTTCTAGCATAACTTTTAACACTGTCACTTCTGATACTTCTAATTCTGTTACTATACATGGTAATACACCTACAGCTGATACCATTGAGGCATCTATAGTTACTTCTAATATTACTGATACCGCTGATATTCTTCTTATAACTAACATTAGTACAACTGACTCTACTGATAGTATTACTTCTAGCTGTATTTTTTGCATGACTACCACTAGTACTGCTATTATTACTCAATCACTCAATCAATAAGGGGAATTGTAAGTGCGCTACTCACCCGTGAGGGTCTCAAGGCATTGAGGGGGTGGCAGGGGAGTGAGCAGGTCTGATTAGACTAAGAGCCAGGTCTTGAGGGCCTTCCTGATGGAGTTCAGGGAGGGGACGTGTCTGATGTCTGCCGGTAGCTCGTTCCGGGATTTGGCTGCAATGTGAGAGAAGGATCTTCCGCCTGCTCTGGCTCTGTGGATTCGCGAGGTTTCGGCCAGTGTGAGGTTGGAAGATCGGAGGTTTCTTTTGGGTACGTGGAAGTTGATTCTGTTGTTGAGGTATTTGGGTGCGTTGTTATGTAGGCATTTGAAGACGTGATTGAGGATTTTGAAGGTGATTTTTTTCTCCACGGGGAGCCAGTGGAGTCTTCGTAGATGTTGGCTAATGTGTTCGAGCCAGGGGATGCCAAGGACGAGTCTGGTGGTGGTGTTCTGTATTGTCTGGAGTTTGTGGAGCAGGGACTTGTTGATGCCGGCGTAAAGTGTGTTTCATTAGTCCAGTCTGCTGGTGATGAGTGCGTGGGTGACCGTCTTCCTTGACTCAGGGGTAGCACTAGTACTGTTAGTAATACTGGAATTGATATTATTATATTTATTTCACTAGTATCACTGCTTGACCGTGAACTGCTTGCATAGGTAGTGCCACATTCAGCATGATTAATCACTCAAGAAGACCTGCATCTAGTACTAGTACTGCACCTTGGACTGCCACTGGTGCAGGACATGTATTCCTGCTAGCTTTACTGCTAGTATGACTATTTCCTAACATTGCTAATAGAATTGATTCCACAACTTCTACTACCATTACTACTCTTAGTAGTATTACGTTTCAAGAAAGCTTCTGCATTTAGTTTACTTCTGTTTCTACTTGTGCTATACAATGCCTAGTTTTACTCAGCATAGGAACTGGTAGGGCGGCAGAGGCTGCACTATAGGTAGGAGGTCGGCAGGGCAAAGAAATTAATGCGTCGGTGATGTCACAGCGGGGGGTGGAAGTTCAGCTAAGAGCCCCACCTCCTTCACTCTCATAGATGATCCAAGCACAGCAATCAGGGGAAACTTGCAAAAACTCTTTTAGATGGTTTCACGAGTGGATACTTCCTGCTAAGTTAAGAAGCAACGCCGGTGTGTTTGTGTTTAAGCAGTAAAGCTTGCACTGCTTGTATAGGATGACAATTAGAGCTCGTGGAGATTGGGGTTGGGAAAACGTGTTTTCAAAATCTTGGGCCTGTGCTGCAGCTCGTTGAGAAGTAAATTAGTTGGGGATCTGATCAAGTGATGTTATTTGGACGAATTAGACATTTAATTAAACTCATCACTGTTAATAAGTGTTTCGGTAACCATGCTTAGTCGGAAAATCTCAGATGCTGGTGTCAGTTAATGATCAATGCATTTGTTCTCCAGATCAGTTTGGTATCTATTTCATGTTTATGTTGAGCTGAAGTGCCAGGGAACCGCCTCGGAACCCACCTCCTAGAGAAAGCAGGTTTCACTGTGCAGATGGGATTTAATGTGTTCAGTTTCCAACAATACTCTTGAGTGAAGGCCTTTTTGGTAGAGACCACTCCCCCCTTCCCTCCTCGCCTCATAGATTTCATTTTTTTTACTAACAAGCATTAGAAAAGCAATATATATGGCTTTAATGTCCTGACCTAGCACATGGAAAGACAGGCTTTCATAAATGCTGTTTTCTCATGGTGCGTGAACAAATGCTGTTTAGCATATTGGAGTAAGACATAGTGTATTTGTAAATGAGGTTAGGAAAAATTACCTAAAAGGATTGCTTCCCATACGGGATGCATGTAGGAGGTAAAGAATGTGGCAAGCAGTGACATGACTGAATGTATTTTTCAGATGTAAAATAGTATCTTGTGCATTCCAATGGGGGACTTGCTAGATGGCAGAATGACAATAGGTCTTGCAGATAATTGTATTGCCGACCCAGACATAAACATGGTAAGCATGCATAATGTGTTGTTGAAATGTGTGAACTAATTCCTATATTAACACGTCCACTCACTCATGCATGCACACACCCACCTCCTTTTTCTCTTCTTCTGCACTCCAGGCAGCTGGTGCTGTTGCAGGTTGGTTTTTAGGGTGCACTACACCAGCCTAACTTGAGCAAGGTTGCTCTATCTAAAATAAGGAAATACACCTGTGAAATGCAGGAACTGAGTCAGAGTGGCACTTTATTTGAAAATTTTAAACAATGAATGTCAAAGGCACATTGTTAATCAAAAATAGCATTGTGTAATATAGAAGATAACAAGTTGCAGAGACACCTTCCTAGATGAAAAAGTAAATCATGCAATTTTGTAACTTTAAAAATCACGGAAATGCAGAGGAGAGAGAAAGAGACAATTTCAAAATATAATAAGCATTATAGCCTTAGCCAAAGCCAAAGATGCTAGAGAAGATGGCTGAGGGGGCACACACACACGTCAAATGGAATGAAGAGCAGATAATTTATACTCTTTTAATGAGGAACCGTTGATCACAGAATTACCACATTAGCAGGTACTTTGACCGCAGAACATGGCATACTTTGGTCACTTCTCGGAAATATTAGGAACACAGAAGTGACACTTACATTACAAAAGTTTACCAAAAGGTCACTTGACTGAATGTATTTTTCAGATGTAAAATAGTACCTCGTGCATTCCAATGAGGGACTTCCTGGATGGCAGAATGACAATAGGTCTTGCAGATAATTGTATTGCCAAGCCAGAAATAGACATGGTAAGCCTGCATAATGTGTTGTTGAAACGTGTGAACTCATTCCCATATTAACTCGCCCAGTCACTCGTGCATGCACACACCCACCTCCCATTTCTTTTCTTCTGCACTCCAGGCAGCTGATGCCCTTCACAATACACGCCACTCACTGCGTTTGCCAATAGTCTTCTGCTAGACAAATGTTTGGTGCATAGCGTGACGCAAGAGCACGCTTGATATTAGCGGGGAGTTACGTGCTAGGACTGGCACTCATCCAAGAATGAGACTGGTTCCTGCAGCCTGCAGTACACAGACCTTGAGTGGTTGACTGGAGTGTAAGGTGAATAGCCTATAGCCTGCTCCGTAGTCAGCAAATCAGGAAGTCTTTTGTGCGGTGGATGAACTTTCCAATCATCCTAATTCAGCTGTGCAGTTACTGCCAATCCATCCAGCAATGGGGCACCACCGGCTCAATCTAGGGACACTGACTGGCTTGGCAGTGGTGATGGCTTCCAGAAAAAGGGCCCTTTCCCTACCAGATGGAGAACTTTCATCAACAATGAAATGCTGGCCAACCACCATATCATGGCTGCCAATTGGTATGTTTTCCTATTTCAGAGAAAAACCTCCAATATTACCCTTCACCTTAGTTCTCCACTGAAGGGTAGTGAGGACCTTAAGGCAATGTTTCTCAGGACCCCTTTGTTTGGCTAGAGGCCTCCAAGCAATGAAGATCTGCAGTGTGGGAGGCCAGAAGCGCTTCAGCAGGACAATCAGATAGGTTCCAGATTAAGTAAAAATAGGCAGCTACAGTGTCAAGTCAAGTCTGAACTTTAAGATCTGTTCCGCAAGTGTGGGGCAAGCTCCAGCTTATTGTCCCACATTTTGGAAGCTAGGAAAAAGTCCACTGGCAGTCACTGTCAGCTAAGGTTCAACAATTCCGGTCCTAAACTCAAATCGCCAACCACAATGAGTTTTTTTCTTCATGGGCTAGGCACAAGGCCCAGCAGAAAGCTGAACTTCTGCTTAACCCAATATGTGCTTGAGCAAATGTAATCTGCTGTAAATTTGGTCCACTTTGGCCCAGCCCTTAACCTCTCCTGCACTAGCCAAAGGCCAAGTGCAGTGTTTTTTTTTCCACAAAGGTTAAAGGCAGTGGTGGCTCCTCCGCTGTGACAGAGGAGCATTGCCCCACTGAACAGAAGAAAAACTAAAATGATAATATCTAACCTTAGTATCATTTTAGTTTTCCTTTGCAATCAGTGGCCCTCGGGGTAGGGCGGGGCTGGGAACAGCAGGGGAGAGGAATGATTTGCACCCCTTAAGCGGGCATGACTTCCAATCTATAAATCAATCAGGTGTTTGTTAAGCGCAACTACTCGCCCGTAAGGGTCTCAAGGCACTGGGGAAGGGGGGGGGGCAGGTTCCAGTCCATCAAGGAGGAGGTCTGTCAAAGAGCCAGGTTTTTAGTTTCTCGCGAAGATGGGGAGCGATGTTGTCTGTCTTAGGTGGAGCGGAAGGGAGATCCAGGCTCTGGCCGCGAGGAAGGAGAAGGAGCGGCCTCTCAATATGGTCTTTCTGGTCTGGGGGACAATGGCGTAGGAGAGCTGGGCTGATTGTAGGGTCCTTTGGGGTGCGTGGAATTTGAGCCCGCTATTCAAGAATTCTGGTCCGGTGTCATGGAGGGCTTTGTGTGCGTGGGTGAGAATCTTGAAGGTGATTCTAGTCTCGATGGGGAGCCAGTGGAGTGTGCGCTTGTGCTAGGTGATGTGGCAGTGTCTTGGCAGGTTGAGGACCAGTCTTTTGGCGGCGTTCTGGATGTTTTGTAGCTTGCGGGTTTGGTTTTTGTTTAATCCGGCGTAGAGTGCGTTGCCGTAGTCGAGTCTGCTGGTGACCAGGGTGTGAGTGACAGTCTTTCTGTGCTCGATGGGGATCCATTTGAAGGTCTTACGTAAGAGGCGGAGGGTGTGGAAGCAGGAGGATGAGACGGAGTTGATCTGGCGGTCCATTTTGAGCTCTGAGTCCAGGATGATGCTACGGTTGTGTGCATGGTCCGTGGGGGTGGGTGGGCGTCCGAGGGTGGGGGGCCACCAGGTGTCGTTCCAGATGTCGGGGTTCGGGCCCATGATGAGTACTTCTGTTTTGTCGGTGTTGAGTTGTAGGCAGCTGCTTTTCATCCATTTGGCGACGGCTTCCATGCCTTCTTGAAAGTTGTGTCTGGCGGTGTTGGGTTCTTTGGATAGGGAGAGGATGAGTTGGGTCTTGTCGGCGTATGACACAATATTGAGTCTATAGGTTCTGACGATGGTGATGAGCGCAGCCATGTAGATGTTGAAGAGCGTAGGGCTGAGGGAGGATTCCTTGGGGGACTCCGCAGGTTGTTGGTGTAGGGTCAGAGAAGAAAGGAGGGAGTTTGACCCGCTGCGTTCTGCCGGAGAGGAAGGATTGGATCCAGTCGAGGGCCTTGTCCCAGATCCCAGTGTTGTGGAGCCTGCAGTGAGAAACTGTGTTGAAAGCCGCTGAGAGGTCAAGGAGGATGATGGCTACTGTTTCTCCTCTGTCCGGTAGGGTGCGGATGTGGTCTGTTGCGGCGAGGAGGGCAGTTTCTGTGCTGTGGTTTTTTCTGAAGCCGAATTGGGAGGAGTCGAGGATGTTGTGCTCTTCGATGAAGGTGGCGAGTTGGCTGTTGATGGCTTTCTCAATGACTTTCACTGGGAACGGGAGCAGGGAGATGGGTCTGTAGTTTTTGAGGTCAGTGGGGTCCGCTGAGGGTTTCTTCAGGAGGGGATTGACCTCGGCGTGTTTCAAGTCATTGGGGAACGAAGTCTTCACCAGGGAGCGGTTGATGGTGTTGCGGAGCATGGGTGCGATGGTGTTGGCCGCTCTGTTGAAGATGTGGCGTGGGCAGGGGTCCGTGTGAGCCCCGGATTGGATAGACTTCATTGTCTTCAGTGTGTCTTTGGTGGTGAGCGCTGTCCAGTTGTCGATCGGTGGCTTCAGGGTGTCGGGGATGGTTGGTGAGGGTTCAGTGTGTTGGTCGTCTTCATCGAAGTTGTTGTAAATGCTCTTGATTTTGTGGTGGAAGAAGGTGCTGAGATTGTCGCAGAGGTCTTGTGAGGAAGGGATATCAGTAGACTCGCTGGTGGGATGGGCGAACTCCTTGATGATGCTTGTTAGAAACGGGGATTCCCAGTAGGCTAGGGCACATGCCAGAGCCAGGCAGAAACCCCCGGTCTAGTCAGGGCGAGGGAGCTACACCCTGAGGATAACCCCTGCTCACCCACTTGGTAGCTTGGCACGAGCAGTCAGGCTTATCCCAGAGGCAATGTGTAAAGCGTTTGCGCAACACACACACAGCTCGGTGAGGATGCAAATGCGAGGTGGGCTCTCGCTCGATGGCTGGCAGCACAGGGGGAATCCCACACGCCGGGATTCCCTCGGGTAATTAGAGTATAGAGCTCAAGAGGCACAAGGGCACAAAAAAAATGTTGAGGCGAGGCTGGGAAAAGGTCAGCAGACCGGGGAAGAGCACAACCAGGCAGAGCAGCAGTTCCTGGGAACAGTCAGGCACAGCAAAGAAGCAATCCTTCCAGTACAGCAGCCTTTACTCCTGCCGAGTCTCTCCTTGGTCCAGCAGAGGGGCAGAGTTGGGCACAGGGGCCAGCACGCAGGGTCCAGCGGCGGTTCCTCCTGGCAGAGTGTCCCCTCCACGTCAACACAAGCACAACACACCCCACATGGGCTCATAGCCCCTGTATTTATACACCTCCCTGCCCTGCGTCTGGAAGGGGGTAGGGCTTTCTGGAAGTGTCTTGGAAGTTCCAGTCCCCACTGGCACTGGGAGAGGTGTTAGTAGGGGGCGGAGCTAACCTTGTACAGGGCAGGCACTGACCTAGTCAGGGACAGGGGATTTCTCCTCCCACTACTCCAGTTGCGTGCCTCCCACTCAGCCTGACCCTGCCTCCCTGGAGCCAACCACTCCTCACCAGCCCCGGTCACTTCTAGACATGCAGGCAGGCACACAGCACACAGAAATGCCAACTTTGAAAAGTGGCATTCCTAAAATAGTAAAAGTAACTCTGCGCACACCATTGCGCAACATTTATCTTTTCCATTCCACACATACCAAACCTGCCATACTTATTTTGTTTCATTTAGAAATTATCTCATAAGGAGGGAGTTCTCAATGTTAGCCTATGGAGGCAGAGAGCGCATGCACTCTGCACTGCTAACCAGTACTAAAGTGCCCAGAGTCCTAAAACCACCAACACCATGTCAGCAAAAAGGCTAGGAGGAAAGCAAAAAGTTTAGGGATGAACCTGCAAAAAGGGCCAAATCCAACACAACCCCCTTTCAGCAAAAAGCCAGGGGAGACCAATCAATACCTTGATGGACTTCCCTGCTCGAGCGATAGAACACGGATGCAGGCCCGCAACTGCAGGGGAACTGGCCAGTTCTACGCCACTCTGAACCCAGGTGATTCCCTCTGTCAGAGCTCCCTGGACCAACTAAACTACCCCACTGGTATTCCCTAGCTGTCCGTGGCTAGGACCAGGCCCTAGGCCATCCAGATGTCTCTGGTCCCTGCCGTCTCACAGAGTGGGGGGCAATAACCCCAGGCACATAGTGCCCATTTACCACTTGACCTCTCTTAAGGGCAGTTTTAAACAGCCACTGATCCTCCAGCCTAGGATCCGCACCCTCAGGCTGACCAGAAGTCACGGGTGAGGCTTTCCTCCCCCTTCCTCTCCTTCTGGGGTTCCGCACTCTCCTTCTATGAGAGGCACCCTCCAAACACAACACTCTCACCAGTTCAGGACCTGGATCCTGCAACTGATCCACCAACCTAGGGTCTAAACCCTTAGGTGGAACCTGTGCAAGAGGCGAGTCCTCCCTCCCTCTGCACCCCCTTCCAGAGTTCCGCACCCTCCCACCTGAAGGGGAGGGGGGGGGACACTGATTACAGATGCCCCTCCCTCCTGGTCAGGCAGTACCTGAACCTGGTCTGCCAACCCAGAATCTAAACCCTGTGGCTGAGCTGGTGCCAGAGGAGAGTCCTCCCTCCCTCGGCACCCCCTTTCAGAGTTCCGCACCCTCCCACCTGGAGAAGTACCCCTGGAAGACAAACCCGGTGCCAGAGGTGGGGACTCCACCCCTCTGCACCCCCTTCCAGAGTTACGCACCCTCCCATCTGGAGAAGTACCCCTGGAAGACAACCCGGGGGGACACTAAATACAGATGCCCCTCCCTCCAGGGCAGGCAGTACCTGAACCTGGCATCCCAGCCCAGGATCTAAATCCTCTGGCTGAACAGACACCAGAACCACTGGAGCTCTGTTTACAGATGCCCCTGGTTCTCCTGACACTAGGGGTTCCCCCTCAATGGACGACCCATCAGGACAGCCTAGGCTCCCAACCTGGGGTTCCATTATGGAACTCTCCAGGCCCTGAGACTGCAGTTGGGGCACCTCAGGACACCTCCCCGTCTCACTCCTTCTCCTTGGAGACAGGACGTGAGGCCCTACAACCCTCCCATTACACCGGGACCTAGCTGGGCTACTCTGAACCTCTCCCACCTCTCTGGGTTGGAAGATCCTTGAACCACTCCCTTCAGGATCACTCCCCAATGCCTCCTCAGACACTCTGGCGCTCACCCAGAGGTCTGTCTCCCGTTCAAGCTCCCTGAGATCAGAGAGCCCACACACCAACAGGTGTTGGCGCAACCCTGGAAAACAATTACTGAGCATGTGCTCTCTGATAATCAGATGGAACAACACGTCAAAATCGCTTACCGTGCTACACACCACCCAATCTTTCAGTGCATTACAACACACATCCACAAACTCCCCAAAGGACTGGTGAGACAGTTTCTTGCTGCCCCTGAATCTCAACCTGTACCCCTCTTCCCAGGAATCAGGCACCATACTCTGAGATCTGGGAGTGGGACTTCCTACACTGGACTCCATATCGCTGCCACCACTGGAACCCACCCATACCAGTGAACCCAGACTACTGAAACCACTCTCAGGGGACAACCTACCCTCTAGAGCTAGTTTCTCCCTGGCAAAGGCCCTCTCTGCCCCCGCCATTCTCTCTTGAGCTAGGACCCTTTCGGTCTCGAGCTTTTTCTCTTCAAAACTCAGCTGCGCTATCTCCTTGGCATGCTCTAACCTGAGCCTCTCCAAAGCCAGCTGATGCTCCCTTTCTTCCCTCCTATCTACCCACTCTCCTGGGGACATGGAAAGGGATGGGGCACTGCCCCCGGCACTGGACCCAGCAAGAGACTCCCTATTTATGGGGTCCTCCCTACCTACTGGCGTCCCGGCCCAGTCATTTTCTTCCTCCTCTTCAGAGCCACCGCCCCCCAGGGGTATGGACTGGGAACCCTCGCTCTCAGAGTCCTCCCAACCCTCGGGGTCCTCCTCAGGGTCTCCCTCAAACCCAGCACTTAGGTATGCGGAGGGGCTTAGGTATGCGGAAGGGTAATCTGAAAGGTCCCCCCGTACTTTAAGGCTACTCCCCTTTTGAGGGCTTCATAGAGGAAGAGCTTCCTACGGGTGTTGCCTACTGTGGGTATCACCCTTTCTCTACAGAAACTCACTACCTCCTCCTCAGTGTACTCCATAAGGTCACCCTCATCATAGATTAACCCCATTTTAGCGATATACACACGGGACACGCAACCCACAGTGCATCAGGGCAACACAATTCAAAATGACTTTCAGAGCAAAACCAAAATCAAGAAAAATAATCCTCAAACCTGTGATTATTCTAAATATAGAGTGTGTAGTGCAACCAGTTGTCGCTGTGGTATTGCGCAAACGCAAGTCCTATCCTCACCGCTGATCACCAATGTTAGAAACGGGGATTCCTGATAGGCTAGGGCACGCGCCAGAGCCAGGCAGAAACCCCCGGTCTAGTCAGGGCGAGGGAGCTACACCCTGAGGATAACCCCTGCTCACCCCCTTGGTAGCTTGGCACGAGCAGTCAGGCTTATCCCAGAGGCAATGTGTAAAGCGTTTGCACAACACACACACACAGCGGCGACACACTAGGCACACTACAAAAGAGACTCCACACAAGGTTATATAAAAATAGCCTCTGTATTATAAAAACACATTAGAATCACAGACAAATACACTGTGCCTACAGGCACCAGGACATTATTTACAGGGGATTATGTACAGGGTAGCACCAATCGGGCCGCTGCCAGAACCATCACACAAGTACATGTAGTCAGTATAAAACAACCAGTAATAACTGCTCGTAGCTACTGGTAAAATAATGAACTTATCATCCTTGCAATAAGCATAAATCACGTTAGATCAGGCATGAACCTAAGGACCTGACGTCAGGCATCCCCTTAACATAAATGCAACATTGTAAGGCATAAACAAATACATGGTGCAATAACCATAGGGCATAAATCAGATTAGCATGAGGCCTCATCCTACAACATCCTAGCATGACGTAGGCATAAAACATTATGCACCTCCTTAGGCGTAAAACCCATTACATTAGGTATAAGCATCTTAAGCATGTAACCAGCAACATAAACATTTGGGGAGAAGCATCAGGTGCCATCACTAGCATAAATACATTAATCAGACATCGTGGTATTACTGAGAGAGGGAAACAACCAAGTCATCAGCATCAGGGCCCCATGCATATAGCATTACCACCAAGGGCAGATGTGACCCCCACTCTGGGACTCTACCAATAGACTTTGCCCCAAACGTTGCAGCTGCCCACTGTCCTGCGGGTCAGCTGTGCAGAGTACCACCAGTTCTGCCACGTTGGAGCCCCTCTCTGGGACTCCAAATCTTAAAAATATCCCTGAACGTTGCAGCTGCCGCAACTGCGGTACAGCTGTGAAGCACACAGGCCAGTCCGAGGCAAGTTGGAGCCCTCCCTCTTTGGGGCTCTAAAGCAAAAATATCCCCCACGATGCAGCTGCCGCAACTGCGGTTCAGCTGTGACTCAATCCACTCCGGGATCCTACCAATGAGGTACTGCCCCCAATGTTGGAGCGGCCCGCCATCCAGGGGGTGGGGGGGCGCTCAGGTGAACAGGTACTGGCAATGGGCCTCACTCTCGCTCCCCCCAGCCAGCCCCTTTCACCGGCAGTACATGGTTCTCCTCCAGTCTCCAGCACACGCGGGGGAAGCTTGGTGGCGTCTCTCTCCGCTTCCTCACTCCTTCCGGTGCTGCTTTAGCTCAAGGGGCTCTCCCCAGGTACATAGGAGCCCCGCTCGGTCCCTTGGTCCTCCGGCTTCACCACGACCCAGAGCCCAGCCCCGCTCACCACTCCTTAGGGCTGGGCAGGCGAGTCACAGCCGGTCTCACCCTCGGTCGTTGCTGCAGCTCGCGGGGCTCACCTCTTTGCGGCCAGACACGCAGGGCTCGCTCACGGGAGCCACGCACCATAACAGGCCGCCTCCAGGCCTCTCCTCATTTCGCGGCCTGGGTGAGGAGTGAGGCAGACCCTCCTGGGCATGGCTCCTCACTTCCGCCCGGCTTCACCCGGACAACGCTCCCGTTGCTGGGACAACTCTCCCGCACCAATCCTAGCGCGGATCCCCTCTGACATCAGCCTGGGAGCCCACGCGGTGCTCCCGGCCGGCAGCGGTGATTTTCCCGGTACAATTTAGGAGTGCAGGGTAGGCTTCCACCTCCGAGGGGGACACTTGCGGTGTGGGCACCCGTTCTGCGGCACAAACGCAGGGTGGGCACCCGCAACACAGAAGACATCCAAAGCGGCGGTGATTAGTTCTTCCTGGCAGCAATGAGGGGTAGGCTCCCTCTTAATTTAAAGCGTAGAGCGGGTTGGGCCCCCGCTCAACGAGGATGCAAATGCGAGGTGGGCCCTCGCTCAATGGATGGCAGCACAGGGGGAATCCCACAGGCCGGGATTCCCTCGGGTAATTAGAGTATAGCGCTCAAGAGGTGCAAGGGCACAAAAAAAAATGTTGAGGCAAGGCTGGGAAAAGGTCAGCAGACCGGGGATCAGCACAAACAGGTGGAGCAGCAGGTCCTGGGAACAGTCAGGCACAGCAAAGAAGCAATCCTTTCAGTTCAGCAGCCTTTACTCCTGCCGAGTCTCTCCTTGGTCCAGTAGAGGGGCAGAGTTGGGCACAGGGGCCAGCACGCAGGGTCCCGCGGCGGTTTCTCCTGGCAGAGTGTCCCCTCCACGTTAGCACAAGCACAACATACCCCACATGGGCTCATAGCCCCTGTATTTATACACCTCCCTGCCCTGCGTCTGGAAGGGGTAGAAGATTCTCGAAGGGTCGAAGGGTCGAGGGGAAGGGGTTTCTGGAAGGGTCTTGGAAGTTCCAGTCCCCACTGGGGGGGGTGTTAGTAGGGGGCGGAGCTAACCTTGTACAGGGCAGGCACTGACCTAGTCAGGGACAGGGGATTTCTCCTCCCACTACTCCAGTTGCGTGCCTCCCACTCAGCCTGACCCTGCCTCCCTGGAGCCAACCACTCCTCACCAGCCCCGGTCACTTCTAGACATGCAGGCAGGCACACAGCACACAGAAATGCCAACTTTGAAAAGTGGCATTCTTAAAATAGTAAAAGTAACTCTGCGCATTCCATTGGGCAACATTTATCTTTTCCATTCCACACATACCAAACCTGCCATACTTATTTTGTTTCATTTAGGAATTATCTCATAAGGGGGGAGTTCTCAATGTTAGCCTATGGAGGCAGAGAGCGCACGCACTCTGCACTGCTAACCAGTGCTAAAGTGCCCTGAGTCCTAAAACCACCAACACCATATCAGCAAAAAGGCTAGGAGGAAGGCAAAAAGTTTAGGGATGACCCTGCAAAAAGGGCCAAGTCCAACAATGCTGAAGAGGTCTTTGCTGCTGTATGCGTGTGTGGAGATTCTGTCTTCAATTGCTTTTTTCCTCGTTTTTCTGATGAGTTACTGATGGGCGTTGGTGATGGTTCTGAAGTTGTTGTGGGCTTCTGTGGATTTGGAGTTCCTCCAGGCCTTTTTGAGGCGGCGGCAAGTGTGTCTGAACTTTCAAAGTTCGGAGGTGAACCATATGGCTTTCTTCGCGTGTGTGTTGTTGTTTTTCTTGAGGGGGGCTATAGTGTTGGCGCTGTCAGAGATCCATCTGTGCAGATTTCGGGCTGCAGTGTTGGGGTCATCGTTTTCCGCCATGGTTGGGGTGGAGTTGCTGAGTGAGGAGGTGAGCTGGTCGTCGGTGATTTTGGTCCAGTTTCTTCATGGGAGCAGGTGCTGGTGTCTGTGGATGGTGGGTGTTCTGAAGGTGAAGGTGACGCATCGGTGGTCTGTCCATGGGAGTTCGGGCCAGCCAAACAGTAATGCGCACTTTGCATCTTACCCACCAGGCTGCATTACACATCCTGGTGAGGAACATGCAAAGCCTCCTATTCCCCATCTGAGCGCCGATCCACGACGCTCAGACCAATCACAGCGCTGCATTGCAGCATTGTGATTGGCTCAGAGGAACCGGGCAGTCGGGTGCTTCCTGCTGCTGGTTGGGATAGGATGAAGGGAGAGGACAGAGAACTGAGGAGAGGCGGCTGCCGGGCGTTTCAGGTAAGTGGTATATTTATTATTTTTTCATCATCCCCTGTCTCATCCGTCCCCCCACCGCACCACCTGAATCCGGTGGCAACCGCTACTTTAAAGGTGCAGGATTCGGAAAAAGGCCAATTTTAGATTAAGTAAAGATTTGTAAGCGGAGTGGCAGAAAAATCTTTGAAGTCAATTTCTTTCTGTAATTATTAGGGTAACCTTTGGTTTTCAAGCATGTTACTTTGTAATACATAGGAATCTGCAATTCCTGTATACAAGCCCACCTCTATTTTTTATTGCAGGCAACTTGTGACACACTTAGTTGCCTCCAATAAGAAATGACATAGCCACTCAACTGTAATATCTTATTACAGGTGAGTTCTGACTTGTTAATGCCTTCTGCCAGAAGCCAAGGCCTATAGGCAGGTGATAGAGCATAATTAAAGCTGTGCTTAAAAAAGACATACATGAAATGTGACTTTGACTTCTTCTGCTGTGTTTTTCAAGTCATCTTGGAGTTTCATGATCATATAAAGGAACTTGCTCTTTGGCCTTTTCCATTATATGCTATATACTTCTCGGTGACAAGCAGTCTT
The DNA here is from genome assembly GCF_964204655.1 of Triturus cristatus. NCBI lineage: Eukaryota > Metazoa > Chordata > Amphibia > Caudata > Salamandridae > Triturus > Triturus cristatus. The sequence goes on along the minus strand of NW_028187862.1, from coordinate 41,386 downwards.
TATAACATACAGAAGGAGGTAGATTATCCATCTATCACCTTAAAAGTGATACGACTATGAAGAGATATGTAATGTCCTTGACTCCTCTACTACATCCTTATATTATTTCTTTAAAATAATGGCAAAAAAGAAATAACACCATGGTAAATATTGAAATGTATAATTATCACAAAAATGCAAACAGTAGCACACTTATTTACATTAATTTAGCTGCTAAACAAATACCACTGGGGCCAAATTTAAATTTACTCTCAAGCTAACAAAATACCACCTGCCAAAGTCTAATAAACATTTGTATTCCTATATAGGGTGCATGGCTCCTGCATCGGCACTGCAGAGGCCTGTGTTACACCCCTGTGCTTCAGAGTTTCTTGACTAAACTTATGCAAATATTTACACTACCGAAGGTGACCCTATTTTCTATGACAAGCAAAGGGAACAATTGATGGACGGAATGCTAAACAATGCAAACATTCACCCCGTTTCACAAAGATCTGGGTTTAATCCATTGTTCTTTTGCCCACCACATCACCTCAGTTTTAACCCAGCCATATGCAAATCAGTCTTGACCCTGTTCCTCATGGGAACAGTCTAGCCTGAACTGCCAATACAGGTCTTCCCTGGTCCGGAAACAAGCATCCTGGGACCAGTTTAGGGGTATCAACCCTCATCAGCCAGGCTAGCTAGAATCCAGTGGCGCAGTGAGCTCGGGAACCATGTCTGGGCATACCCTTCCCACTAAGGGTGACAAAAGCAAAAGGAATAAATGATGGACAGAATGCTGAACAATGCAAACATTCCCCCCCCCCGTCTCAAAGATCTGGGGTTAATCCATCGTTCTTTTCCTCACTACGCCTTCTCAGTTTTGACCCATCCATAGTCAAAGAAATGCTTTTTTTTTTTGTTTAAACATTTTTTTATTGTTTTCTTACCAACATCCCAAAACAATTCCCATAAGAGCACCAGCAACTCACCGGAGAGTAGTACATACGACAGTTCAGCCAGTTATGCAGTGGGAAAGTTACACTTCCCGCGTGGGCTCCCCCCTCCCACTCCCTCCCGCGATAGTCAAAGGAATGCTTTTACCGGCAGCTGTGATTTTACCCTTGAGGGTGACCAGGTAAAGTGGAATTTTACAGTGGGACAGCATTTAATTTTTTTGCTATGGGCAGTAAATATTACGTGTTACACTTTCAGGAGTGAGGTCTATAGTCTTTATAAAGAACGTACACTGGAATATAAATGTGTATACTTTTAAAAATTAATGAAAACCTATACTCGGAAAATTTAATAAATGTAATATAGCATTATATCACCCAGCCAAGAACTATAACGGTTGTGAAAAGCCCTGAACCTGAGACGTAGGTTAGAGCCTCAGAAGAGGGTCCATAACTAGGATGATAGCCCGAGGCTGAAAGGATAAAATGCTATTAGAGCATTACACAAACATAGAAGAATGTTCTAAACAAAAAAATTGGGTAACAGAAAGACAGACTTTGGAATTTTGGAGCAAAAGTTCTATACCACCCTTATTAGCCTGAGGAACCAGATCCACTCTTTTTCCTTGTAAAAGCCTATGCTTGTAAGAGTGACCATTGCATGTATTTATAATTATACTTTCAGCTACATTTGCTCTCACCTTCCCACAGTGGGTAAGCTAGTGGATACAGCACATACCTAGCATCTCAAAAAGTCATGAACTGCAGCCTAGCCTACTTTGATGTTCGATGAGTGAGTTGAGGGCAGGATTTAAGAATACCTTATACAGCTGAGACAGTAGCACATAAAATACCTGGTTCAGTTTACCATTGATTCCTATTTTGAATTATCCATGCTGAAAATGTAAATACAAATGCATTACCTGAACCTCCCCTTTGGCTTCTCCATAGCTTCTTGTGAGAGCATGATCATACCTATTGATTGAGAATGAACAGCAGCCATTTAGGGCCTAATCTAGAGTTTGACAGATGGATAAATATCTGCCAGGGCGGCTGAGTACTCTACTCCCTCAACCTTATGGACATGCCGTCCACCAAATTTAGAGGTATCAGTCTGCCTCACAGACCTCTTCATGCATTCACGGTGATACCTGTCAATGTTGGAAAAGGTTGACAGCTGGATCTGTCAAACATGACGGCCTGCCGTCAAACTTTTACAAAGTTTTACATTTTTCGAAAACAAACTCGTAATGTGCGAGTTTGTTTCTGGAAAATGTAAAACTAATGCCTCATACACCTGGGGCGATTTTTTTTATTTTTACTGTCCTTCATGGCTAGGTTTTACCTGACAGTGACGGAGGGCAACAAAAAAATTCGGGTGGAATGTCGGATGCTTACCTCCGATGGCTCATATTCTGTTAGCCTGTTGGAGGAGTAGTTGGAGATGGAGTAGCATCCATCATTGTCATTAGGGGTCGGCGGAATTTGCGAAATTCACTTTCGCAAACTATCGCGAAAATGTTAAAAATCTCCGCAAACACGCAGAAATATCGCGAAGACGCAGAAGTTTTTTTCCCGCCCGTTCACGGTATTTTCTGCGTGATCGCGGCTCGCCAACTTAGCCATGCGGTTGCTCACAGGCGCGAGATCTCAATCATCTCATACTCTCGCGGTGCATGATCGCGATAAGAAAGACTTGATCACGCGACGAATTACGTGATCGTGCGACAAATGATGTTGATGCGGGCGCAAACTGTCGCGAGACAGCGCAAATGGCTACCAACAATCCAACATCTTGTGGAGAACGCGACCGGATCGGGAAAACTTGTCGGCGAACGCGGGGATTCAGGTAAGGCGATCGCGCGCACGTGAGAATGTATTTTTTTACAGCGCGAGCAAGAAAAAAAATTCCGGTAAGATGCAGATTGCGGAAATTTTGACATTTTCAAGCTCTCCGCGCAACGCGAAAATGTCAAATTATCGCAATTTCCGCGAGCTGAACGGAATTTTAGCCCAGGCCTAATTGTCATACTGTTTTTCTGCCCACCTGGAAATCCAGCCGGTGAACTAAGAATTTGGAGGAGAGAGTATTCCTGCAAACGCCACATCAGCCCCTTAGTCAGACGGATCGATCCATTTGACTCATTGTTTGGTTTGACCATCATGTATATTTACCCACATTCTGTGTCCCGCGTCTTGCATAGGTTCTGTGATTATCCATAGGGCTAACCATCCGTGATATTGTTCCTGCACAATATTCCCTTATAATTCTGAAGCTGCTTAAGGCTGATTTGTGGAAAGAATGTGTTTGGGAATTTAAACACACTGTAGTATTGCTAACCACAGAGTGGAATAGGCTCCATACACGTGTGGTCCATTTCAGCATTGTTTCGTCGATTGTTAGGAGGGGTCACTCACTGGTTGACGGGTTCACTCACCCTTTAGACGTGTTTGATATGTCGAATCCCGCTCCTAGCCCCTCTGTATCTGTTTGTAGCTAGGAAGTGTTTTCAAAACACACTCCAAAGAGTTCCCCAGAGGGTGCATTCACAATTAGTCCGGGACAGGAATGATTTTTCTCGTTTGTCATTTGCAGCTGAACAATGATTTCGCCAAAGCTGCGCATGCCTGCCCCCTCCTGCTTCCCCGAAAACCCTTGCAAAGATTCTGGCACCGATAGGGCTTCTGACCTTATCTGACCTTGTCTTGGTTTGATTGTACTGTTTAGTTTGATTAGGAGCTCGGTTTCTGACGTTCATAGACTCGCAGTGCGTCTCTCCAGTCAACCCTGGCTCTTCCCAGCCTGGGAGTGGAACAAGCGCCCTGGACCGGGCGAGTTGGTGGCTGCTGTAGGAGGGGAGGGGATGGGGAGGCAGCAGGGACTCATATGCACCCACGCGCACACCGATGCTGTTGCTGGAATGCGCCCCGATTATAATACAGAAAATTGCGTATAGATTCCAGTGTCATTTTGAGACTCCAGTCTAGTTCTTTCATATATCAAATTGGAATCCTTTTCCCATTCGCTATCATGTATTTTTCCTTTTTTCCTAATCTTTTACTGAGAATTGCTTGGTTTGTTTGCTACAGCAACACGCCACGCTGAGTAGAGCACACAGTCCACTGGGTATAAACATGTCTCCTACATGTTTTGATTTGGTCCCACGTTTTCTGCTGTAAATTGACGCAGTATAAACACAAATCCTACAAGTGGGAGCACCGACCCATCCTACCAGTATTCTTCTCCTTGCAGTGTGTCCTTTGTTAATGATGCAATTGATTTCTAGCTAGTTTGACGACTCAGTACTCCAATGTATTCATCCGTAGGCTTCCATGGCGATGAATAAGTGGCTCAGGGCATTAGAGACCCTGCACACACATTGATCTGAACATGCTGAACAAAGCGGTCTAGTTTAATTGAAAATTCATATTGCCAATTAGTTCCTCTTACAATGTGACATGTTCCTTCCCTTCCATAAGTGGAAGAGGAGTGTTATGGTGCCAGCGGTGTTTGTATTCACCCGGCACAAAAAGAGAAGAGTTTTAGCCAATAGGGAAGCTCCAGCCTAGGTGATGATGGAGCAGGTGAACCATAAAAACCCTTCTTGATCCCTTGACTCGGATTGATTTGGTTTTCTTCACCAGTGATTAGTGTTCGGGATAACTTTACAGCACTGTAGGTGTACACTTTCTATGTAGTAGACGTGCATTCATTCGGGCCTGGTGTGGGGGACGCCCTAACTCTACCGGCCCTGGAGCCGTCAGACAACATATATAGAGTCATGAGCACATGGTTGGGAAATGTTGAATGAAAGTGCTGTCGCCAAACAAGTGGCGGCCTGGTCAGCATATTGTTTATTTTCTAAAAACAAGCCCCAGCAGTGTGCAGTTTTCTCATCAGAGAGTGAACATACAGTTCGCAAAAGTGCAGTGGTTAGAGGCTCCCAGGGTCCAAATGACAGGTGACCTTTCCACTGAATAGTATGGAGTTGTGGTGAGCAAAGGGAAGACAGATCTCTCTCTTTGAGACCCAGAGACCTGTGCTATTTTGGATTTGACAGGAAGGTATACCAAAAGACTGCAAGCTCACATTTTTGTCCTGGAATGTTGCAGGGCTGTCTCCCAGGCTAGGCGACATAAACTACGCTTCTTTTGTAAAACGGTTTACGATTATTTGTCTTCAGGAATGTTGGACGGTCGAGCCCATTCATAAGAATGGTTATCGCACCTACCACACGCCAGCTGTATACACCTTGAGAGGGAGAAATAAAGGAGGCCTTTGTACTTACGTCTCAAATTGTTTAAAAGAAACTAAGATTTCTTTTTTCTCTGATTCCATCTTTTACCAAATTTTGCATATAACGCTGGGGGGCAATCAACACATTAACCTGATAAATTTTTATAACAACATACCGAAAGATTTATGGGCCTCGACCTTTAAAGAATTACTTGAGACCCTCAAAAACATAGACGAAAAAGAACTTTCTGATAGTTGTGTGATCTGGATGGGTGATTTTAACTACTTCCTATGCCCATTGAGCGACCAAAATCTATGTGGACTGGGAGAGATGGACGGTGTCCCTGTGACACATTTTTCCCATACATCTCTGGGAAAACACCTTAATGACATACTTTTCTCCCTGGACCTGGGCTTTGTGAACGAACTATGCTCCCCATCAGTCTCTTTTAACCCCACATTCATTGGACGGGGCTGCAAATCAATAATTGACTTCATGTTAATGTCCAAACGTTACTCTCATTATATCCTCGCGTTTGAAATATGCGAGGTAGCAATGAGTGATCACTTACCGCTTAGTATGTCCCTTACTATAATGACGGGTAAAAACAACACTGTTACTTTGACTCAGACTCTTTACGATTCTAGATTAGAACTTGCAAGGAAGAACGGTTATACCCTAAAATGGGACAAAGTGGAACCAGTGGCCTTCCTAGGAAATTTAATTCGCTCCAAGGAAGAGGAATTTAATATCTGTCTCACAGAGTACGTTGAACCTCTTAAAGTCAATGACGCATTCCTTAGTATCTCGGAGGAAATTAAAAAACTACTCACGAGACCACTGAATTCTGGGGCAAACAAAACCAAGAGATGGTTTGACAGAGAGTGTAGTAAGACCCACGCTCATTTAATGGAACAACTAAAAAGAGATCCTAGGGTAATGGTCGAAGTTAGATCAGCCAGACTTGCTTACCAACAGGCAGTTAAAAAAAGGAAAAAACAAATCAAACAGGAAGCCTGGAGTACTCTTCGGGAAACCTGTAATTCTAAAAATAATACCGCATTCTGGAAAGCGGTGAATGTTCCTTTTTTCTCCAATGATCTAACAGACTCTATCGTAACAACTATCCCGGAAGAGGGCTGGGTGTCTTATTTTCGGGAACTTTATATAAAGGACTCTCAGGTTGAGACAGAAGGGGGTTTTAACTCAGGCGATAAGGATGTAGTACCCTACCCAATAATTATTGATTTTACTATGGAGGAAGTTCTGATAGCCATCAATAAGAGCCCAGCGGGAAAGGCCCCGGGTCCGGATGGAATTCCCGTAGACGTTTTTAAGGCTAACAGTAAGTTATGGGCCCCACTGTTAACTAATGTCCTCAACAGTTTTACTAAAACGGGCTTCCCAAAGACTTGGCAGGAAGCCATTGTGGTACCCATTTTCAAGAAAGGAGACCGCAGTTCACCGAAATGCTACAGACCGATCTCCTTACTTGATTCACTCATGAAGATTGCGGGGAGAGTTATACTTAACAAATTACAAATATGGGTGAACGACACAGGTACTCTCTCCCAATTTCAATACGGTTTTAGGGAAGGCCTAGGAACAATAGAGCAAGGTTTGAATCTAGCACTCCTAGTAGCCAAATATGTTGAGGCAAAAAAAGGGAACTTATTTCTAACATTTGTGGACTTAAGTTCGGCTTTTGACTGCATCAACCACAATAAACTTTGGCTAACCATGCAGGATATGGGAGTGGACCCCAACCTCCTAATATTCATTAGAGAATTATATCGGGAGGCAGGTGCAAGGGTACGTTATGGGGAGAAGGGGGACTGCACTTCCAAATTTCCTATAGAATAGGGTGTGAGACAAGGCTGTATCTTAGCACCTTTTTTATTTAATTTATACATTAATTCGGTCGCGTCTCACCTCTTGGAAGATAAGCAGGATTATCCCAAAATTGGTAACTCCCATATCCCCATTCTTTTATATGCAGACGATGCTGTAATCATGGCCCGGACCCAAATCGGTCTCCAGAGATCGATTACCAGTTTTTCTGAATATATGGGTAGCAGAGGCCTAAAGATTAACATAAGCAAAACATTTAACATGTGCTGCACAAAAAAGAAGAATCTTAGCTGTAACTCATTTTTATCTAACACGAAAATTGAGACTGTTAATACTTTTTCGTATTTAGGTATTACTTTTGATAAACAGGGAACTTGGACAGCGGCAGGTGAATCCCGAAAGCTAGCATTCTCCCGAGCTATTGGGGCGGTTAAACATTTCTCAAACAAGGTTGGAGGCCGTCCGGTACCAGTCTTGCTTGATATCTATAGGGCTAAGTGCGTATCAATAGCACTATATGGCGCAGGAATTTGGGGGATTGTGAATACCCCAAGTATTCAAATTCAGATCTGTCAGAATGCTTTTCTGCGGTACTTATTGGCTGTGCCGGGGTCAACTTCTTCTTATGCCTGTCATCAAGAGTTGGGCGTGCCTTATATTGTAGATCTCATTAAACTGGAGCCCATTTTGCTGTGGCATAAAGTTTGGTCTGGAACTGAGACAGACCTGAACAGGGATATAATTAAGGACTGTCTAGGCCTGGACGGAGCCCTGAAAATTCCATGGTTAAATTACATAAGGAACTTCTTTATGGAGTTGGGCCACCCAGAGTTCTTTGACTCTCCAGACAGCATGACGAATTTCTCAAGAAAGAAGCTTAAGCAAATTTGTCTGCATTTCCTCTCAGAGCAACGCTGGATGTCAGAGAAATGTAAGAGCTCTTTTATGGCCAATCAGTTACTTATTACTAACCTGGGTATCCAACCATATTTGAAACTAGTCCCCAGCTGCTATACTCGTATGTTGTTGTCTCGTTTTAGGGCTGACATCTTTTTTAGAATGGTCACCTTCCCTGAAAAGAACTGTTGGCTCAAGGAACTTATTCCTTGTCCCTGTGATCTGATTTCTGTCCAATTGTCCCTCCACTGTATTCTTTTTTGTAAATTTTATTCAGATCCTAGAAAAAGTATTCTTCGACCCGTTTTAAAAAAGTTAGGGTTGAGACAATGTAGAGTGGCGTTGGTCAGATTACAAATGTTAGATGATGAATTTCTTATCTTTTCGGTCTCTATGTTCCTAAAAACCGTTATTAGATTCAGGATCTCCATGAATTAGATTATTTTTAATATGTCGATATTTTTAACCTTTAAAGTCTGTCTCATTGAATGAAATGTGATACATGTCTGCTTTTATGGTTTTGTTTTTTAAAAATCGAATAAAGCTGCTTCTGATTCTGACTGCAAGCTCAATCTAACTCTCACAAGATCCGAGACATATCAGCCTGTATCTAAAGTGTCTTTAGGACACGTTAAAGTAAAGCCCAAGATTGGTATGGCAATGACTTCAAAAGTATGCCAGTAGTATATGGGTTTCCCCTTCAACCTTGTAGCAATTTTGCATTAAGAAGATATTCATGACCCCTTGATCAACAAGCATTTGCAATGCAATCGGCCTCGCCTTTGGGACCTGCAGCACATTAGCCTGGGTGCTGAAACATTTACTGTTCTTTAACATGGAGGGAAAGTAAGCACCAAACTGCGTGACACGCCAGGTATGGAAACACATGGATGCGTAACACGGCAGGTATGGGAACACATGGAGAGAAATATTGCCTTTCAGCGGGAAATTGTATAGTCCAAAGCTCTGTTTTTAATATAAAGCCAGGGCCTTCGGTGGTCATATCACTGAAAATACAAGATTTGAAAAAAATATTATTGTCCACGGGTGCTCGTGGAAGACAATTTATATGGACTGGAATCTAGAGAATGCTAAAGTAATTCTGGTATTATACTGACCACTGCTGGTCGTCTTCTATCAAGAAAGTTAAATAGAGGAAGTTGCCAGAAAAATTCAAAAAAAGAAAGTCCCTCAGCAGAATGCAATTCTGGTACTTTACTGACCTCTACTGGCCTTCTTTTTTAAGACAGTTAAAGCGAGGCAGTTTAACTGAAATAAAGTCCCCACGCGGAAGCAGACAAGTCCTAGGGCTGGTCTCCAGAGTCCACAAAGTACATACACATATAAGTATATACTAATATATAAGTATATACTAAAGTATATATCGAATGCTCGACCTAGCAAGCATTGGCATAGCCAATAGGTCTCACCTTTGGGACCTTACAAGTATTTAATTATGCAGCACAATATCCTTGGTGCAACATTAACTGTTGCATGGCTAAACACTTAATGTCCCAAAGGCGAGACCTATTGGCTATGTCAATGCTTGTTATAAATAGTGGCCAGACAGGAAGCAGCAAAATTTAGATGAAATGCTCTGAATGTGAGTGGCCTGGTAGGACAGGCTTGGGAGCTGCAGAACACTATAAACCAAAACGAAAACAAAACGACTGGCCCATCAACACTGTAGGACAATCCTTTTGAGAAGGTTTAAACACATGATTAGGAAAAAGGCAGCTCCTTCTACAGAAATACGACCAATGGCAGAAATGGGCTACCCACTGCCCCATGCAGTGTACGGTTATGGGGAAGAGAGAATGTGAATGATACTCGGGCAGAATAGGGAATTACTCAAAGCCTGCATAAAATATACAAGTTTGTTTTCATGTTTCAAGGGCCTAGCACACATGTACATCTGCAGGCCCTCATAAGGGGGCTTAGTAAAGGATTATTACAGCAAATCTTTCATCTCCAAGTGACCACCACCACATTCCGTGATTCAGACCTATTATTTTTATCACTAGGTTGCCTCCATACAAAACTACAACTGTCGTTATAAAGTCATAAAATTATAAATTTCCACAACATTAGAGCAAGCAAAAGAATATACAACCCCCTCTAAAACAACATAACCCCCTCTAAAACAACATAGCATTGAATCTCAAAGCCCAAATCTACCCGTAATATTTGCCATGGGTTAACCCACACCAAATGCTGACATGCCCACTTATGGGTGGCACACTGTAAGAAGAACAATGGTGCCATCCAAGTACTGGGGGTGCCAAACTGGGGGTGGCCATTTATCACTTGTCTTTTTGAGCAGGGTGTTTAAGGCAATGTTCCTGGTGGGGCTCCCGACTCACAGCTGATCCCCTTTCGGTCCTTGCTTGGCATGCCGCTGCAATGTCTTTCCAGCCTTGTGCTACTGCTGTAGGTGCCACAATGTGGGCTGTACCACCCTGAGGGGTTTTAAAGACAGTAGTTAACAGGGGGGTATGCGTCTTTGCATAATGTGATTCCTTTTCAGGGAGTATGAGGAGTGTTTTCGAATATGAATTTTTACACTCCCTACTAGGAAGTGGTTTTCAATGTGAGTTTATCCAAGATGGCTGACACCATAGACCATGACATTTCTCTTTCCCTTTCCAAGACGGCTCTTTTATAACAGGATACCTCAATAGGAATCAGAAAGGTCCCCACTTGTGATGTGAAATAGTACAAATAAAAAAAATACCACCAAATTCCAGAATTGATATTGGTAAACAAATTGCTCTTGGGCTACCAAACAAGCAGTGTAATAGTTAACAGAGTGTTTTTATTGTCCATTAACCGGCAGCTAACACCACCACCTTTAGAAGTACCGGAGCTGCGCAGTGCACAACAGCAGGTAACCAAGGAGCAGGGGAGTACTCAAACGAGAGAGAGACGTTTTCTCAAGATGTGAGGCAGCTGCTGAAGGCGCGTTCTTAAGCTGCCAGTGCTCCATGTTACATTGTAATTTACAACATCTATGCACGCACCTTGCCGCAGCCAGATGGGGAATTCAATTAAAAGAAACCATAACAGTGTTTTAAAACACTCCGCTTTTAAAAAGGCCCTGACCCAATTTCATTTTCTAAGTGGCGGTTGTGGTGATGGGAGGGGGTGAACCTCTGTGCTCTCGGGTCACCTTGTTAATCTTTCGTCTTTGTGAAACCTTTCTATTGTCAAGTAGAAAAGCAGTATACTGTCAGTTAAAAACGGCGGGTAGTTGAACAGAATTAGGGCGATGAAAAGCATGCTCAGCTTCAACGGAAGCCCCTAGATTGGTAACAATCTGAGAGAATAAAAGTGTAAAAAATAAATATTTGTGACAAATATCAATTTTTAAAGTGCACGAAAGCCTAAACTCCACGTGAGTTCAACATCTTTCATTCACTAAACGACTCAAAACCAATGGAAGCACACTGAAGACTGTATAAAAAGCAACATGTTTACCTTGCATGCTATCAAGTTGTGCATGAAATAAGGCAAAATCATTTTAGTTGTGGCCACGTTTTCCCAAACTGACATAAAACTGTACATCGCGTCTACCATTATTAAAATTGTTCACTGACAAAAGCACATTCCGGAGTTTCAGGAGAAAGCACGCTGCTGCCTGAGACTTGCGTAACTGCGTTGCTTGAACTCAAGAGCTGAAATGGCTTTTCCGTTGAGGGGAAACAGAATGAAAGACGGGAATAAAGGCAGCAAAGAGAAGCACAAGAAAACCAAGTGGCACATTGGGAAAACGGCAGTGTTTTTCGCGCATGCGTACGATGTCAGGCATCGTGCGCATACGAGACAAAAAGTGTGACCTCATCCACCAATCACACGACCAAGAAGCATTGAAAATGCAATAGGACTCGGATTTACCCAAGACCTATTGCATTTTAAATGCAAGTGCCGAAAGAAGACACGAACGGGAAGGGGTGGAGGGGTGGTTGTGGAACAAAAACTTATGGACTGCGGTAGGGAAGGGGAGAGACAGGGAAACAAAACTGTTTTCCAAGTACAGGGGCTGATAGCCTCGGAAGAGGAAAAATGATAACATGGCAGTCAGGCGGCGGGACCAAGGAGGCAAAAACCAATGAAAATGCTAAATTTATCATTGCAGCCAATCAAATTTATGGCCAAAAAGTGGGCGGATCTTCCACCCACTATACTGTATACAGCATCTCTCGACGAGACAGCGCAAGCGCTACCTAGCCGAGACCTAAAAAGCACTGTAGGTCTGCTTTTCTTTTCTCCAACCAGTCAATTGCAAGCTACCAGTTGCTCTCAGAAACCTTCAGAGTAGCTCTCAGCCTTCATCTTTAACTAACAAGTGCTATAAATAAGTGTTGCATTTTCCCTTTAAAGTTAATAAAAGCCTATGTTTATTTTACATTATTATCAGGCTGCAGATAGCAGAGCCTGATAATGAGCACTGCTCTACTCAGATTTATGACCCAGGTGGGTCACAGAGGTTCAGAAGTGAAGCACTGAGGTATTTAGCTCCTAAATAAAAGTCTTTCTCAACTCAATATTTGAGCATAAGAACAAAATGCGGTTTCCGAATGCTTTTAAATAAGAGAAAATTACAATGAAGAGTTAACTTAATGTTGCAAAGTCATCCTGTGCCCTGGGCACCTCCCAACGTTTTGCTGACTGGTACTGGTGGTAACTGACTCTGACTGACCCTGGGCTCTGCCTAACCAGGCCCAGGGGACAGTGCTATGCTGAAAGAGACACATTAGAATACAGTTAAAACACCTACATACACTAGGTTACACCAAGGTTTGGGGTACCCCTGTGATTGGTATGACCTACCCCATAGGGCCCTAGTACATAATAGGGCAGGGGGATTGAAACTACCTATCAGTCCCTAGTATAACAATCGGGCATGGCAGTTTAGAGGCCAGCAGCCCTTTCTGCACTTGCATGTGTGCACTGCTAAAGCCTGAGTTCTTTTTAAAAGTGGGTCTCTGCTAAGGACTGCTTTTAAAAAGTAAAATTGTGCCCAAACTCGACTTTTGTGTTTGGGGCACTTAAAATGGTTAACCTTCAATGTTTGGGCATATTAGGTACCCCCAGGGTCTCCCCTAGGTGTCCCAGGGGTGGGGGGGTCAGGTATCTATAAGGTGGACTCTTATAAAATGAGTTTTATATGCCCTGGGTACAGGGAAATTGAACATTTCACTCCCCACATTATGATGAAGTGCTGACCAAAATCGACTTTGGCGGTAGGAGCTCTGTGGAGGGAGGATCTGCAATATTTTTACATATTCAGAACCCCTAGGTGTTCCTGGGGTGGGGGTTTTGTAGGTATATGTAGCGTACTTATAAAATATGTTTTTATAAGCCCTGGTGCTGGAAAAATGGCCCAAGCTACTTTTCCCATTGCAAATCCCATGCCATAGGTTAACATTGGAAAAGGTTATTAGTTAATAACTGGAGAAAGAGAAGCCCTAAAACCAGGATTATAGGACTAACTAGAATGGTAATGATAAATCCAACAATATGGTATTGTTTAATTTATTCTAAAATGTACAGCCAAGAAGTTATAAGACTTATTTTTGTCTGTAAGCCAAAATTCAACCCTGTACTGCTCTGCCCTTATTGGTCAGAGATAAGTGGGCGAGCCTGGCTGCTTTGAAGAGGTGATAAATGAGACCTGGGGTTAGGAGGCCTCTCGGGGAGGAGAGGTTGCTGGACATAGGAATGCCAGAGCAGGGGGAGGAGTTGTAAACCATGGACTTCAAGCGAAGGGGAGGACCTCTGTTCACCTCCAGCCAGATGCTAGGATTAAGGAAGGAATGAGCAGATGCAAGTAGGAGAGACTATGGAGATTAGCCCTCCTAAGGGTTTGTTTAGCCAGTTCTTCTCTCCCTGCTGAAAATTCTGACATATTGCAAGCTACAGGTTAACAGAGCTCAACTGGAACATCACCACAAGAATTCCCAGCCTGGAGTACTACCAGCGGACTTGTAATTGTTGTGTTCAGGTGGATTGTGGGAATTGAAGTCTTACACTTTCATAGACCCTCTTGGAGATTCCAGAACCTAATCACTGTGTTTGAACTGGGTATTGTTATGTTTAACAGATCGATTCGATCAATCACTACTGAATGTGTTTATGTAAAATTATCATAGCGTCTAAGCAAGAAAGACTGACATGGGTTTTATGTTATTGCATATTTAAACAGCTTCCCCTGACGAAGGGCACTATAAAGGCCCGAAATGCATTGGGATCAAGTTTTTAAGCTGTAAAACGTGAATTTAAAGTCCCTACGTGAATCGGTAAGAGACCTGGATAGGCACAACTGCCTCATGAGAAGAAAATGGGTATTCGGACAGTATTTTTGTGAATAAGAAAGTCAAGTTGAATGAACTTTGGAAAAATATGGAATAAAATTTTGAACATGAAAAGGTTGTAAATCACCTCTTTGAAGCTGTGCGATTGGTAATGCAGCACCAAGTTGCTGCAATTTGTTCTACTTTAGGACAAGAAATTGCCAACTGTCTAAAAGTAACATTTTCAAAATTGTGATTAAAATCTGACTTTATCATTAAAGAGGGCTTTTAATTGCAATTCTATACACACCAAACTTGAACTGTCCAGCTGCTCCCAATTGAAAATAATCACTTATTAAAGGTAATACGGCAACTTAAGGTATCCATAGGAGAGGTAGCCCTTATAGAACAGAAATTCAGATTTGGTCGTTTTTGACTACCAGAACCCTAGAAGAACATGTCCCACTTTCTAAATATATGCACCCTGTGCTTTGGGCTGTTCAGGACCTGCCCCAGGGGTGACTTACATGTATTTGTTAGAAATGGGGTTCTAATTGACAGTGGTTCATACCCTGCCCAAGTAGGGACCCTCACTCTAGTCAAGGGAAGGGAGCCACATAGATAAGATAACCCCTGCTCATCCCCTTAGTACCTTGGCACGAGCAGTCATACTTATCTCAGAGGCAATGTGTAAAGCATTTGTACATCACACACAGTAACACAGTGAAAACACTACAAAGAGAGCTCACACCAGTCTAGAATAATAGCCAATATTTATTTGAATAAAACACAACCAAAACTACAAAAATCCAACATACGCAAGGAAAGATATCGCTTTTCAAAAGTTGAATAAGTTCAGTCCATAGAATCTATGGATGTGTTTCTTTTAACACAAAGTACCTTGGAGGTGTCAAAATCGAAAGAGGAAAGAGGTGCAGTGGAAGTGAGGCACTGAAAAAGCAAAGCGATGTGTTGTTTCCTTACTCCCAGGGGAGGTGATGCATCAGTTACTTACTGTCAGGGGAGCTGATGCGTCAGTTACTTACTTCTAAGCATGGGAGGTGATGCATCAGTTCCTTACTGTCAAGGAAGTGATGAACGATTCCTTACTGGAAGGGGAGATAATGCATCAATCTCTAGAGACACAACCTTAGTTCCTTATTGCTGAGAGACAGCGCCGAGGGATGATGCATCAAAAATCCAGACGGGCTGCGTCGTTGCGGCAGGGGCAGTGCAGGCGGTGTGCTGATTTCACAGCTGTGAAGCAGGTGATGCATCGATTCTTCCGCAGTGAAGAAGGGGCTGCGTTGGAGTGGGAGCGGATGCCATGGACGTAGGTGACACAATGCTCGGGTCTCAGGATGCAGTGATCTGGGTTGGATGACTGTTGGCCTGGCCTCTTGTGAATTCACAAGATGCCAGGCCAACTGTCATCCAACCCAGATGGGATTCTACCGACAGGCAGAGGCACAGAATGGTTAAACCAAAAAATGCCCACTTTTTAAAAGTGCTATTTCCAAAAACACAATTTAAAATCCAACTTCACCAAATGATGTATTTGTAAAATGGGAGTTCAGAGACCCCAAACTCCAAATCTCTATCTGCTCCCAATGGGAAATTACATTTAAAAGATATTGCAAGGCAATCCCCACGTTACCCTATGGGAGAGATAGTATTGGCACTAGTGAAAAACGAAATTAGCACTATTTCACTGTTAGGACATGTAAAGCACACCAGTACTTGTCCTACCTTTTAAATACAATGCACTCTGCCCATGGGGCTAGCTTGGGCCTACCTTATGGGTGACTTACATGTAGTAATAGGGAATCTTAGGGTCTGAGAAATTGGTGCACTGCCTGGTTGAAATGCCAGTTTAAAATTGCACATGCAGACACTTCATTGGCATGTCTGAGATATGTTTGCAGGGCTACTCGTGTTGGTGGCACAATCAGCGCTTCAGGCCCAGTAGTAGCATTTGATTTACAGGCCCTAGGCACACCTGCTGCACTTTACTAGGGACTTACTGGCAGATCAGATATGCCAATCATGGATAACCCAATCACCAATACAATTTAGACAGAGAGCACATGCACTTTAGTACTGGTTAGCAGTGGTAAAGTGCCCAGAATCCTAAAGACAACCTAAATAGGTCAGGAAAAATAGGGGGAAGAAGGCAAATAGATTGATAATAATCCTGCAAAAAGAGCCAGGTCCAACAGTATTAAAAAGGAAGCTTTGGGCTTGGCAATGATTTATTTTGCAAGGTCGACATGGCAGTTTAAAAAGTGCACATACAGGCTGTAATGGCAGTCCTGAGACATGTGTAAAGGGCTACATAAATGGGTGGCGCAATCAGTGCTGCAGGCGTAATAGTAGCATTTCATTTCAGGGCCCTTGGCACATGTATTACCACTTTACTAGGGTAGTACAAGTACATTAAATATGCCAATTGGGAGTAACTTAATTCTACTGTATTTAACAAAGAAAGCAGAATCACCTAAGCACTAGTTAGCAGTGGTAAAGTGCACAGAGTCCTAAAAACCAACAATAATTAGTTCAGAAAACAGGAGGGTGAAGGCAAAAGGTTTGAGGATGACACTGCAGAAAGGGCCAAGTCCAACACCTCTAGAGACAATCGATTAAAGCAAAGAGAATGCCTGCTCCCAGACCTGTGCCTGCCTATGTACAGGAATAATACTTGAGCCATTGGCACTCAGTATTCTTTTGGTGTGCCAAATATTCTTTATAAGTCAACGAACCTTTTCATTTCTGTAGGATTCAACTCTTTCAAACACTGTTTGCAGGATTCCTGTAAGTAGGATCTCAATACAACTCGGCATCAGCACTGATTACATCTTGTCATCAATAATTGTCAGCGGCAACTAAATGATTATGAAAAAATCTCCAGTACCTTTGTGAACAAAAAGCAACCTCCATGGGCCTTCAAGATACTTGAACCTGGTTGTCCATTTCTTATTATTGAAAGAGCATTCAATTGTCAGGTTCCAATTAGCTTATCCCTCTCTCGTGGGTCACGACTGGATTATTAGAAAGGCAGCCGCCACTTGGACGGAGGGAGTGCCATCAAAGTATATAATATGAATTAAAATGTGCTTGCTATGCCAAATTTCTAAGTACTATTTGACACCATACTCTTTTCAAAAGACCCAAAGTGATATGTACAATTCAAACTATGTCATCAGTTGAAACAGGAGAACATCGACGTGCACAGACTAAACAGATAACAGATTCTCTGAATATTTTTAATGAAATAATTAACAACTATTTTTCTTCTGCTTTCCTTTATTGCCAATAATTCAGTCACTGAAGATGCTTATTCATATGAGCTCTTTTTCACAATAGAGGGTGAGAGAAGCAGGTCAGTTGCTACACCCAAATACTATAGCATCATAAAAGGCAACTGCTGTTGTCTGTTTCTCCCTTACGGATATGCAGACTGTCAAAATTAGGGAAGGTGGGTGAAAGAATAAATCTAAGGGATCCCAGAAAGCGGTCCGTCCTTCCTCAGAACAACTTTGGATGGTAGGGTATCCAAAGATATTGGAGAAGACTCCTCACTCACTTATCGTGACATGCTTCATCATTGGCGTCTTTCCACACCCAGGTAAGATGGTACTAACTGGGCGGACTTAACCAAAGGTGTTATGGGAGATCTTATATAAAATATTGACTGGTCATGCAGGGAACCAGATGGGTGATATTAAAAATACCTACAGGTATACACAAACCATACGTTTGTTCGTAGGGTACCTGGGGTATGAGATAAAATCGTGAAATCAATCGGGTTTGTTTTGAACTCAATTGGTTCAGTTGTACCCTCTTTAAAGTGCCAACATGTTTCGGCCCTCAGCATGAGCCCTTACGGGTCTGGTGCCTTCTTCAGGGCTGGAATATCTACTTCTGGGTAGCCCTGCTCTATGTTTAGCATGATTTTCATGCAAAAGGAGGCCTAATGCGCTCACCTGTGTTTCCTATGTTCCAATAGTATTTCTAAAAGAAAAGGAGACAAAAGAGGAACTGTTGGTACAATTCTCCTGGATTAACTGTAAATAGGTTACTATCACTATGACTTTCTCTGTATACTCGATTGTAGTATTCTGTGATTAATTATATCCTGTATTCTTTAATTCTATCTGTGCAACTACCTCAGTGCTATTTCTGTGGAATAGTGATCTCTGTATGTATATTTGGAGGTTTAAAACAACTTGGTGTTTTTTGACGCTGAACCAATTTATTTGTGACCCACGATGCTTGTATATAGCCACCCCTTGTAGACGTTTCATTCTTAGCACCATATGCATGCTGTGTGGTGGAAGGACACACAACTAATGTCCTAGTATCTTTGGTGTTATCGCATGCACGCTAGTGGAAGCACGTTTTTTATTTTTTTCATGCTTACCTACTGAAAGTTGCTAATTTGCACCATGCGGGTCGGTGGGATATGGTGCCGTCTTGTAGTCACACAATGTGAAAAAATAATAGAAAACATCTCACATAGTGTGGCTAAGCGGTGGTGCTTATTTCTCATATTCTGAAACCCCAGTTTGTTTTTCCCAAAACGTATATCCTCTACGAGGCTTACAATGTCAGTGGTTTATATTACTTGTTTTTGTTGTCATTTCACTCTTGCGTTCGTGTTCCAAATGTCACTCATTCTCATTATGAAAAACGAAGAAAACATTGGGACATGTTTTTCTCCCGTTCGGTCACCTGTGTGCCTAGGTCTTGCCCTCAAATAATAAGGCTTCTTTCGTTTTGCATTTGTTTGTGATTGTCAAAGTGTTGCCTTGTTGTTAAATGCCTCACAGTATTCATGTACACTGTTTTGGTGCCATGCCGTTAAAACTTAATTGTAAATGGCCAATACGTTCTCATGCTGCCTCTCCTCTGTGTTCCAATATGCCGCAGTTTAACAATCACACACACAACTTACTTTGTCAAAGATCGGTCACCGCCTGAGTACCTGTGTCTCTCTCCCCGCCCGCCACCAAGTGTCGGATGCAGCGATGCGGGGTTCTAAATCCCTGTTGGTCTTTTCGTCAGGGGTCACTGGTCTGCGCGGGCGCCCTGCGGGAGCCTCTCTTGATTGGGGGTTAGGTCCGGTCATTACTTCGGACGTCAATGCTCCCTGCCGGCGCCCCGGAAGAGCATTGCAACCTGGGAAATGTAGTCTATTCTCATGTGCTCGACCTCTGGAAGAGAATAACAAGATCATTAATGAATATAAAGAGTACCTCACACAGGCTAAGATTACCAAGTTCCAGAAAGATCTAAAACGCTTTAACTATGAAAACACCTTTCCATATCAAAAGAGGATTATAATCCAACTGATAGAGAAAGATCAGACTTCTCAGACACGGACAGCACAGGGTCCAGTAGAAACTCAAGTGGCTCCTCATCTGATGGACAAAATCTGAGATGGAACAATAAGAAGAGGGAAGGTCGCTCCCGTAGGAACTGGGGAAATTATCAATCAATGGGCCCGTACCACAAACAACCCTTTGGATGGAGACCCTATGTCCAACCTCCATTCCAACCTCCACAATATGGACACCAATGGCAACCTTTCCAGCCTCCTTTTTTAGGGAGAGGCCATACCCAGGGAGGAGGCAACCGGAGAGGCCCAAGGGTACAATGGCAGTCGAACCAAGAGGACCCAATGATACAGGATGCATGACCGAGCACCAGCAGGAGCCCTCGGGAATAATAAACCAGAGCACGGGGATCCTCTTCCCGGCCCATTATGTCTAGAAGCAATGAGGTACAGAAATACATGCATGCTTAACTTCACACATTAACTTCCAAACATCACACAGGAGAAATATCAGACAGTAGTCTGAAAACCTCTAGTCCGCATGCATTTACTTTGCAATATCATTTAAAATAATAAGGGCATTTAGAATGCAAATTCTTTACTCCTCACTAATATTTTTTTACTCTACTTTTTTCAAATATATTTTTGCATTTATGATATTATATACATACATATATATATATTCACTGGAAAAACCATAGGTTTCAGGGGTGTTATAGTTAGCTGGACTTTTCACTTGTACAAAACCATTGAAATTCCCCCGTTATAGTTAGTTCAGCTAACTATAACTCGCGCGCCCGCAATGCACTGCTGATGACGTCACATATTACATCACTCATGACATGGTCAGTGACATCACTCATGACATCACTGATGACATCTCAAATGACATCACTGATGACATCACTGATGACATCATCCAGTGAATGTGTGTTTTTCTGAAAATTAAATATGTTTTATATATGTATATCTCAAGGTCAATGGAATAATAAATGGGTATATGAGTGTCTAAATGGATGATTTGTTTTTGAAAAATTGATTGTGTAACTGACTGATTAAGTGTATCATAGTGAATACATGGCTTAGTGAGTAATGTTTAAATATGTAAATATCTGTATCAGTCTCTCACTTTGTGTATAAGTGGCTGCATGGGTTGGTGAGTAGCTACATGGGTGTCTATATAGGTTATTAGTTAGTTTTTTGAGTATCAGTCTGAGTGTCTGCATGGTTCGGTGGGGGTATTATGTAGTGCATAGGTTCATGAATGAGTGACTCACTGTTTGTATGTGTTGAAGACAACATGTGTGCAGGACTGTATGGGTGGATGAGTGTGTGTATGGGTGTGTTAGTGAGTGATAGACTGTCTCAATAGTGTCTTTATGAGTAACTACATATGTTTTAACCTAGTATATGTGACTATTGGTGTAGATAAGTGAGTATATGTGAGAGTGAGAGATTGAAAGAGTTCCTGTATGAATAAGTATGTGTTTCTATAAGTAATTGTTTAAAAGACTAAGTATGTGTAAGTTTCCGTAGATATAAGTGTGGTGGTGTGTGTATAACTGTATATGCAAGTAAATGTATGTTTGATTCTTTATTAGCATGAGTGACTATGTGTGTGAGTAACTCTATGGATGAGTGGCATTGTGTAACAGGATGTATAGGTGTATGAGTACATATGATGAGTGAGTACATGTATGAGTGACTGTATAGGACTGTTGGTGAATGAGTGGATATGTATGTGGATCTTAGAATTACTGAAGAGGTTGTTGTAACTGGTATTGGTATGTCCATTGTTTTGAAAATGTTAGTCTCTATTTTTGAATGTGTGTATCAAAGGTTATATTAGGGTGAGAGGAGGTCTGCCACTCTATCACAAGGATGATGTCATCAGTGATGTCATCAGTGATGTCATCAGTGATGTCATTTGAGATGTCATCAGTGATGTCATAAGTGATGTCACTGACCATGTCATGAGTGATGTAATATGTGACGTCATCAGCAGTGCATTGCGGGCGCGCCAGTTATAGTTAGCTGAACTAACTATAACGGGGGAATTTCAATGGTTTTGTACAAGTGAAAAGTCCAGCTAACTATAACACCCCTGAAACCTATGGTTTTTCCAGTGAATTTCTGAGGTTTTTAAATGCTAATTCCTAACTATAACGTGTCTGAAACCTATGGTTTTTTCTGTGAATTTCAAAGGTTTTTTAAATGCTAATTTCTAACTATGCCTACAGAGATAGGACATGTGAAGAAAGAAGAAAAAATGCACAGACAGAAAAAAAAGAAGTGCAGAAAGAAGCAACAGAAGTCCTCAAGGACGAAGAAAAGTGCAGGAAGAGTGATAACGTGCAGAAAGAACAAAAAGAAGAGCAGAAAGAAGCCTTGTTGCAAAATCATCCTGTACCCTCAACTTTTTCAGACGGATACTGGTGGTAACTGAGTGTGACTAACCAGTCCTAGAGCCAGTGCTATGTTAAAAGACACTTAGAATACAGTGAAAACACCTACATACACTAGGGAACATTATGCGTTGGGGTCCCCCTGTGATTAGCATGACCTCCTCTGTAAGCCCCTAGTATATAATAGGGCAGGGGGATTATAACTACCTCTTAAAACAGGCCACAGGGTGTTTTTGCACATGTTAACTCAGGCCCCGTCCCCTCCCTTCACCACTGTGTAAACACGCGCTGTGTCCGTTTTTAGTTGGGAGATTAAGTTCATTTGAATCCTGAGGGTCCCTAGGGTCCAACTAGCCCACTAGGTACCTCCAGTAAGTGCCACAGAGCTGCGTTGCAGAGAGGTGTAAAAAGTGGCACGGCCTGGACCACCTCTCTGCAATGCAGCTCAGTGGCGCTTACTGGAAGCACTTGGTGGGCTAGTTAGCCCCCAGGGGCCCTCAGTATTGAAGGGAAATTATATCCCCAATTTAAAACGTGCCACAGTGCGTGTTTGCACACGTCACCTCAGGCCCCGTCCCCTCCCTTCACCACTGTGTAAACGCGCCCTGTGGCTGTTCTAAGTTGAGAGATTAAGTCCCTTTGAATCCTAAGGGTCCCTAGGGTCAAACTAGACCACAAGGTACCTCCAGTAAGCGCCACAGAGCTGCGTTGCAGAGAGGTGTAAAAAGGGGCTTGGCCTCAGAACACCTGTCTGCAGCGCAGCTCCCTGGCGCATACTGGAGATGCCTGTTGGGCTAGTTGGTCCTCAGGGACCCTCAGTATTGAAGAGGAATTAACTCCCCAACTTACAACTCGCCAGGGGGCGCGTTTGCAGAGTGCTGCAAGGAGGGGGCGTGGCCTCGGGCACGATGCCAGTCTTTTATTAATTTTAAATTTTTAAGAAGGGGGGCTGTGTGGTTCCCCTTCTTATTCTAATTTATTGGCCCTGATGACCCCATCCCCCAGGGCCTGTCTCCTAATTATATTTTTTTGACCCCAATCCCCAGGGCCGGCCACTGTTTTTTATTATTTTTAAAAAATATATATTTATAGACACACCTAGGACATGCTGGACAAACCGTACGTACCTATCACCATGACGATTTGCGTGATATTCATTAAAAGGCGACTATGCATACAATGAATCCACGTGGAATGTATTTACACCACTAGTGAAGCTCTGACATGTCTGATGCCCTACCGTGCCTAATCCCGGTAGATACCTGTAGTAATCAGGTCCACTCTGTTGTGATGATTCAGGTAGGTTTATTAGAAGATGGTACAAGATCACAGGTAGATAAGAACAGGACCAATTGAGAATCAGAGGGAGACAAGTACAAGACCAGAGTAAGACCCCACCAGGAGCAGCCAGCAGGCAGCTCAGCCCAGTCAACTGTGACTTCTCTGACAGATCCCCAACATTCTGTCAGCATCATCACCTTAACATTCCACTTGTGGTAGAATGGCATTGTATTAACATTAGCAGGATATAACATATCCCCCTTTCTCCTACGGAAAACAAGAAAACTAGAAACTGAAAAGAAAAACCTGAATAAGTGAAAGCAAAGTGATAATATAAAAACAAGGAGAACAATAATCATGAGAAAAGCAGTGTGAGAACAACCCTAGAGAAAAGCAACAGAGAGAAATTAAGAAACAGAGAAGAATCAAACAGAAGAATCAAACATAGAAACCATCCTCCCTTCTTACACAACAGCGAAGAAGGAAAAAAAAACAACAACGTAAGAGAAAAGGATAAAAGAAAACGCAACAGACTGCCCCAAAACATACCCACTGGCCAGAACAGGAATGAAATGGAGGCTGAAAATGGAAAACGAAAAGAACACAGGGCAACAGATAGCGACAAATGCAGTGGAAGATAACACGACAGAAAAACAAAAGAAAGTCCAGAATCCACAAGAGACACGAGAAGAAGAACTCAGAAGGAAACAGTAAAGAAGAAAGAAACAAGAAAAATGAGGAAAAAATATAAGAATAATTCCCCATCTAAACACCACTATCTTAAAGCAAAGACAAAATTGTAATGCAAAGATAACAGTGCAAAAACAGCAATAAAATATAATGTCAACAGAACATACTTAGCAATGAAAATATGAATGTATAAACCTGAGCTAAATATGTGAACTAAACTGCATGGGTGAGAACCCACGACTGATCTCTTGAGAAAGAGATGACCTGTGCACCAGACTGGGAACGCTTCCCATACACATATAAGTGTAAAAACAAACTCTGTGTGGAAAAGCCACACAGTGCACTGAAGTAATGCAGCACATATGAGTAGGTACTCATGACATATTCCAATAAATGAAGGAATGTTTGGGTAAGAACCCCTGGTAATGCAAAAGGACTGTAACCTTTGCATGAAGATCCCTATAAAAGGGTAGAACTGACAGAGTTTGGGTGGGAACCCGCACTTATGCAATAGGACTGAAACCTTTGCATGGATCCTCTGTGAGAGGGAAACAGAATAGTGCACCTGTGAAAATTGTATAAACGTACAACAAACAGATGGGACTAAGGCCCATAATGTACACCCTGTGTAGGGTAAACTAGACTGTGAATTTAAGCAAATGGGCTACACCCTTGCATAGCTCCCAGGAGGGAGAATCGAGTTGTGCACACAAAAAAAAAAAAACACCCTATGTAGAGTAAAAAAAACAAGCGAACTAAACACATGAGAATTATGTGTACAGAGAACAAATGGGACTTAAACCCATTGCTGGCAAATGGGACTAAAACCCATTGCGATCCCAATGTTGGGAGACAAATGGCATGCAAACAGTCAACAATGGACTAAATACGACGTGCACCCTGACGGTATGTACCTACGGGGTGAATAACTAGAGTCCAAAAACAGAATTGAGACGTAAGCAATCATGCAAAAGCATTTGAAATAAAACGTAAAACCATAGAACTGTGACACACACCGGTGAGCGATCTCTCACCCGAGTCATGCTAGAACAAAAAACACCCTTGCGTAAGCGAACTAATAGCCAGCACAGAAAACACCAGGTAGGTAAAAAAACAATGTTAAAATTACCCATACCCCAAAGATGCAGAAACACCAATGGGAAACAAACAGGCTGACTTGTAAATTGGTGTGCCTGTCTACTAAATAATAGACAAGCGTAGAACAGATCGTGACAGTTCATGGAGACATGCCATAGTAGTCATAAAACAATAAACAGGGCAGAGAAATGAAGAAAAGTGTCAACAACCTTGATGCGAGTGTTCTCTGACCTCGATGGGATGACTCCGGACTACAAAACATAAGCAGGTGTCAAATGTCCGGTGACATGGAGAAAAAAAAACTAATAAATCAGAGGATGCACTCGACATCTTTCAATGTTGACACGAAGTACAAGATGGTTGTCTGTAAGCCAGCATTTATCTCTAGTGAAATGAACAATAAAGTTCATATATATAAAAAAAAAACGTGGTTGGCAATGCTCGCGTTGAATCCATAGGCATATTGTACTGAAAACCAAATTAGCCACCAACCACAAAATGGCAGCACGCACAGTGACGCCGCGCCGGATGGCTCCCGGCATCACCATGCTGTGAAAGTTGACAGGCAGCAATGATGACACGAAGGAAACGTCACAGAAAGAAACAGCGCGGGACCCCAGGTGAAGGCAGGAGAGACATCACGGAGGGAACAGAGGTGAGAGGAGGCTGCGCGCGATGAAAGTGTGCGCGTGTCAGGAGGCTCGTTTAGATTTTGAATGGCAACGAATCAAACTGCCATGTCTCAGTGCCAAACTCCAGAAGTATCCAAAACAAAAAACAAAAATCTCCCAACACCTCGCTACGACTAGGACCCTTAAAACACTGGCGTCTTGAATAAAAAGACAAAGATGAGGGAAACAGCAATAATTGCAGATGCTGCCCCTAAACAGAAAATTGTCCCAAAAGTAGATGTTTATCCACTCCTTCTGCCGAGAGAGGAAATGGCACACAAAGCTCTGAATGTCAAAGTAAGAAGACTAACACTCATTGAAAGCGCAGTACACGTAGAGGTAGCAAGCAGCACTCTTCCTCCCCAGAGTGCAGACATTGATAAATAGCAGGTTACGCCGATTAGAGCCAGGGACACACTTCTTCCAGACAGTGCAGACGGCAGGCTATGCAGATTAGAGTCAGAAACACACTTCTTCCAGACAGTGCAGACGTTAGTGACTGACAAGCTTACCCTCACCGAAGGCACAGCAAAAGACGCTTATTAATAGCTCTGGAGAGTAGACGCCCAAGACTGAATGGGCAACTGCAGAAGTAGATCTCCCCAGGCGCTTTTCCTCACAGGAACAACTGGCAGACTACTAGTGGGCGACCGATGGGAGGTCACTGGTGGGGTCAGGATGCCAGTTGATAACTTGATTTGAGTTGCTGGATACTGTTGTATTTTTTAAGTTGCTTGAGGTGACAGAAGTTGCTTGAAATCCTTGAAGAGATGACAGTTGTAGGTTCTTTAAAGATCGTCGCCAAAAAACTGTATGACATATTCCAATCAGGATATAACAATACCCTTGTCGTTTATTTATACAAACATGGGTAGCTATTGACGGGCACCTTTAATACACATGCACACCAAGCCATTCAAAGGGGATTCGACAAAAATTCGACCAAAACTATGCAAGAAACCCCCCTCACGGTTAATAAAACACACATCCACTGCCGGATGTGTAATACTTTTTATTTTACTCTCTGGAAAGGGGACGAACATCACTTGAGAGTCACAGCGCGCTCCTGGCAGAACCCAATGCTGTGTTACACCCACCATTGCCTGCTGAGTGCCACACACCTATGTGTTGTATTCCACTAGCTAGTGCATATGCAATGACACTCTCTAGCCCAAGTGCACTGTAACACCACCCCGTGAATATGTCATGCCACACTTGTCTTCGTACGGGTTATATTGCCCAATCTAACGTGCCTTCCTCGATGCCTATGTTATAACGCACAGTGCTATGCCATACATATTACAATCTGGGATCCATATCTTTGTCACAGTGCATATGCAACGTTACACTCCCCAGCACATATTTTATATTACAACTTTAGAGACTAGTTAGGTTACACAACACTGCCCTGTGCATATTACACTCCAAGGCGCATATCACATAGCACGTGCTAGTGCCTGTGCTATCTCGCGCTCTCCAATGAATCTGTCATTGCGCACAATATATTGCATATTATATTTCACGCCCGTTTCATCTTATATCACACTTTTTGGTGCATAGTTTATACCATACACTATATCTAGTTTTCATTTTCAATCGTGCTCTCAGGACTATGTTCTATATAACACTGTGTTCACCTACCCTTTTCACGGGCATTACATTTTGCAATAGGGGGTGGAGGGTCAGAGGGTGTTTCTGCCAAGTGAGCCCGGAGTCACAGTCACAAACGTCCTCTTCTTCCTGAATAAAAGTGAGATTATGCTGCATACTTGTTCATATTTTAAGTAGTTCTCACAGACACACGTTTTAAAAACAATAAAGCTCCTAATACCCGCCTTCTCTGAACAGTTAGCTTACTGCCCCATCCCCCTCCTCCCTATCCTCTGTTGTGTGAATCCATGGACTAGCCTCCTCCCTCCTGCCATGCATGGTCTGATGTGCTGCCACTGCCCTCAATTTAGTATGATGTACCAGTCCACTCCTCCTGCCCTCCATTGCCCAAGTCTATGCCCCATCATTGACCTCCTGCTTAAACTCTGTGCTTAGCTTGCTGCCCCTATTCTCCTTCCCCCTGCCCTCTGATGTCTTTGTGCATGCCCCTGCTCCATCCTTTTTGCCCACCATGTTCCATGGACCTGCCACTCCTATCTACTCTGAGTGTTCTGTTGAGCTGCCACTCCCCTCCCGCCTGCCTAGCATTGTCAAATGACTGTAACCTGTCCCTGCCACCTCCACCCTGCCTGTCCACATGCCATGCCCCTATCCTCTTCCTCCTGTCCTACATGGTCCATTGTACTGCCACACCCTTCTGCCCTCCCTGGTCTGTTGTGCTGCAACTGCTCCTCCAGCCTGCCCCGTGCGGTCTGTTGTGAGGCCCCTTCCCCTGAACTTTCTTGTCTGTGCACAGGTCCTGACCCTCCCTTCTATCCTCCATCGTCCTTTGTGCATGCCCCTGCACCCTCCTTCTTGCCCATCATAGCCATTGTGCTGCCACTAACCCTCCCACTTGCCATGCATGGTCTTCTGTGCTGCCATGGCCCCTCCCACCTTCCCTGTGTGGTCAGTTAGCTGCCCCTGACCCCCTCCCACCTTCCCTCCATGGTCTGTGTGTATGCCATCACAGTCTCACTGTTGCTCTTCATGGTGTGTCTTGCTTCTAGTGCCCATCCTGCCTGACCTCCATGGCTATCTTGCTGCTCCTGCCCTGCCCCCTTGCCCCCAGCCCTCTGTTTACATGTGCAGACCCCTACTCCCTCCCTCCTGGCTTGTCTGTTCCATTGTAATGCCCCTGATCCGTCCCTCCTGCCCTTTATGGTCTGTTATGCTGCAGCTTTATCCCCTGTCTGTCCATTATGGTCAGCTAGCTACCATTGCCTCTTGCCCCTCTGTTCTCTGTTGTCCATGTGCATGGTCCTGTCCCCTCCCTCTTGCTTTCTATGGATTGTTGTGCTGCACTCCCTTCCCGCATGCCCTGTGTGGTGTATTGTGCTGCTGCAAACCCTGCAGGGTCAGTTTGGTGCACCTCTCCATGTCCCTCCTGTCCTCTGTTATCCAAGTCCATGTCCCTACCCCATTTCCTTCCATGAACCAATGTACCATACTTGCGAACATTTTGAACTTGGTAAGAGGGAGATTTTGAAAAAAAACTGGGGTATTGATTTTCCCCTTTGAGTTACATTGAAAAAGAGGAGATTGTAGAAAGGAGACAGATCAAATAAAGCCCATTTGAGCTTAAAAACATTGGACGTTTCCTGGCTGAATCGGGTCTGTTGGCATGTATGGTTGTACTACCATTGCCTCCTCCTTCTGCCCACAATGGTCTATTACATTGCCACAGCCTCTCTTGCAAGTCCTGTATTGTTGGTTTGTTGCCCCTGCCCCCCTTTCCACTGCCCTCCATAGTCTGTTGTGCTGCCACGGCCCTTTCTGCCTGCTCAGTGTGGTTAAATTGTTGCCTTTGCACCCTCCTACCTGCCTTCAACTTTCAGAGTACGTGGCCCTGGCCTCTGCCTCTCAACAGTATCCTAATGAACAACTAGATTGCTAACATTCTATATTTATTACAAAAGTGTGGAACGCCTGACGTCATCTTGATGTAATCAAAACTGTAGTACCTAGAGCATTTCCTGTAGAAATTACATATATGAGAGGGTATTATTGGCATCAAAATTATGGTTAGTGCTCTAAAAGACTAAAATAAGGACATATTTTCTGAGTTTTCAAATAGCGACAAAGCACTTTTAAATTATTTGTTATCTTTATGTTTTTTTATCCAGTTGACCACTTGATTAAATGTTGCACTTAGGGGAGAGGATGTGGTGTTACTTCCAGAACTGCAGAATTTGCAACTGGGGAACCAGGTTGGAGTTTCTGCTTCAGCTCGACATTCTGTGATTCTGGTCAAATTACTTAGTCTTCCCATATCTACAACCAAAATGAATTTGTTCTTGTGTGATGTAACCAATGCTCATGTAAAGCACTCCAATACCTGACAAGTCTGCACTATATAACACTGCAAAACACAAAATAATAAGTGTTTTGCACACTTCTGTCATTGGGCTATATTTGGGCTACATCTGGGTGATTTTGGGCTACATTTGGGCTCTTTTGTCTCCGGTGGCCATCTTGGGAGATTTATTTGTTATGAAGTTTCCTAATTTCCTCATTTACTGCAGTCTCCTCAGTAGGAAATACTTTCAGTTTTTTACTTTGATTCCATCAAGAAGGCATTCAGATGTGTCACACATTTGCCATAAATTCTGAATGTTAGCACTCTAGTTGCTCATTAGATCACTGTAGTAAAACTACTGTTCACCATGGAAGTCTGCTCCTGGTATTGAAAGTGCATGTTTCAGTCTGCATGTCAGAGTTTTTTAATGAAATAGAAGAGGATTTGAGAAGTCACTCAAAATGTGCCCTCATTTTCTTTCTTCAGCATTAATCATAATTTCTATGGCAAAATGAACCCCCTCATTTTGTTCCTTTTTAAATTAAATGTTTTAAGAGTTACCACTTTAATCCAAGCAAGATGGCTTCAGGTGTGCCATACGTTTATCATAAGTAGGACTGTTAGCGCTCTAGTTGTTCTTTGGAACACTCTGGGAAGCTGCAGTAGAACACAAAGGAATCAACTGACAGTCTCTGCCCTTGTTGGATGTACATGTTTTACTGAGAATGTCAGACTTCATTCTCACATGACTGAGAAAGATAATGTGAATTTACAGAATATAAGCTCTCAGTTTAGCTTATAGATCACCTTCCAAACCTCTGTGGGAAAAGCATGAGAAAATATTTTTCTCTCAATCATGATATCCCAGCAGAAGGCTTTTTCACATGGTGAAATCACCTTAGAACATACCACAATTCCTAAAATGAGTATGGTACCATCAACAAATGATTTATAATGTAACTAAAGTCTTAAAACCATCTATTAACTGCAATGCTTTTTAATGAGGTGCTATCATGTATATTGGTCCCAAGATGGCTGCCAACACTTCTTGGATGAAGTGCTGACAGCCAATCAGATCTCAGGATGAGATGTGTTATTAGGCTCCGCCCACATATATATATGATTTTACTTTTGATTTTCTCAGGAACTACTGAACAGATTGACACCAGAAAGGCACTTCCCTGACCTGAGGACTACCTCTCTGCCAAATTTCAAGTAATTCTGTTCAGCCGTTCGGGCTGTACCTTGGACTAAAGGTCCCTATGGAAAAATGCATGGGGAAAACACGTTTTGGGACCCCCCTTTTTTCTCGGCCCCCGCTTGACGAATCACCCCGAGACTTTCAGGGTAGGAGCGGAGCGGAGCGCCCCACCTATTTTGAAAAGTTTCGAGGATTCGTCAACCGGCGCCAAAGTTATTCCAAATAGAATGTTGCGGATTTCCTATGGAAACACGGTCCTAACTATAACTATCTACTGGCGACTGCCAGTAGATAATATATATATATATATACATATATATATTCACTGAAAAAACCATAGGTTTCAGGGGTGTTATAGTTAGCTGGACTTTTCACTTGTACAAAACCATTGAAATTCCCCCGTTATAGTTAGTTCAGCTAACTATAACTCGCGCGCCCGCAATGCACTGCTGATGACGTCACATATTACATCACTCATGACATGGTCAGTGACATCACTCATGACATCACTGATGACATCTCAAATGACATCACTGATGACATCACTGATGACATCATCCAGTGAATGTGTGTTATTCTGAAAATTAAATATGTTTTATATATGTATATCTCAAGGTCGATGGAAGAATAAATGGGTATATAAGTGTCTAAATGGATGATTTGTTTTTGAAAAATTGATTGTGTAACTGACTGATTAAGTGTATCATAGTGAATACATGGCTTAGTGAGTAATGTTTAAATATGTAAATATCTGTATCAGTCTCTCACTTTGTGTATAAGTGGCTGCATGGGTTGGTGAGTAGCTACATGGGTGTCTATATAGGTTATTAGTTGGTTTTTTGAGTATCAGTCTGAGGGTCTGCATGGTTCGGTGGGGGGTATTACGTAGTGCATAGGTGCATGAATGAGTGACTCGCTGTTTGTATGTGTTGAACACAGTATGTGTGCAGGACTGTATGGGTGGATGAGTGTGTGTATGGGTGTGTTAGTGAGTGAATGACTGTCTCAATAGTGTCTTTATGAGTAACTACATATGTTTTAAACTAGTATATGTGACTATTGGTGTATATATGTGAGTATATGTGAGAGTGAGAGATTGAAAGAGTTCCTGTATGAATAAGTATGTGTTTCTATAAGTGATTGTTTAAAAGACTAAGTATGTGTAAGTTTCCGTAGAAGTAAGTGTGGTGGTGTGTGTATAACTGTATATGCAAGTAAATGTATGTTTGATTCTTTATTAGCATGAGTGACTATGTGTGTGAGTAACTCTATGGATGAGTGGCATTGTGTAACAGGATGTATAGGTGTATGAGTACATATGATGAATGAGTACATGTATGAGTGACTGTATTGGACTGTTGGTGAATGAGTGGATGTGTATGTGGATCTTAGAATTACTGAAGAGGTTGTTGTAACTGGTATTGGTATGTCCATTGTTTTGAAAATTTTAGTCTCTATTTTTGAATGTGTGTATCAAAGGTTATATTAGGGTGAGAGGAGGTCTGCCACTCTATCACAAGGATGATGTCATCAGTGATGTCATTTGAGATGTCATCAGTGATGTCATGAGTGATGTCACTGACCATGTCATGAGTGATGTAATATGTGACGTCATCAGCAGTGCATTGCGGGCGCGCGAGTTATAGTTAGCTGAACTAACTATAACGGGGGAATTTCAATGGTTTTGTACAAGTGAAAAGTCCAGCTAACTATAACACCCCTGAAACCTATGGTTTTTTCAGTGAATTTCTGAGGTTTTTTAAATGCTAATTCCTAACTATAACGTGCCTGAAACCTATGGTTTTTTCTGTTAATTTCAAAGGTTTTTTAAATGCTAATTTCTAACTATGCCTACAGAGATAGGACATGTGAAGAAAGAAGAAAAAATGCACAGAAAGAAACAAAAGAAGTGCAGAAAGAAGCAACAGAAGTCCTCAAAGACGAAGAAAAGTGCAGAAAGAAGGATAACGTGCAGAAAGAACAAAAAGAAGAGCAGAAAGAAGCCTTGTTGCAAAATCATCCTGTACCCTCAACTTTTTCAGACGGATACTGGTGGTAACTGAGTCTGACTAACCAGTCCTAGAGCCAGTGCTATGTTAAAAGACACTTAGAATACAGTGAAAACACCTACATACACTAGGGAACATTATGCGTTGGGGTCCCCCTGTGATTAGCCTTACCTCCTCTATAAGCCCCTAGTATATAATAGGGCATGGGGATTAAAACTACCTCTTAAAACAGGCCACAGGGCGTTTTTGCACACGTTAACTCAGGCCCCGTCCCCTCCTTTCACCATTGTGTAAACACGCCCTGTGTCCGTTTTTAGTTGGGAGATTAAGTTCATTTGAGTCCTGAGGGTCCCTAGGGTCCAACTAGCCCACTAGGTACCTCCAGTAAGTGCCACAGAGCTGCGTTGCAGAGAGGTGTAAAAAGTGGCACGGCCTGGACCACCTCTCTGCAATGCAGCTCAGTGGCGCTTACTGGAAGCACTTGGTGGGCTAGTTAGCCCCCAGGGGCCCTCAGTATTGAAGGGAAATTATATCCCCAATTTAAAACGTGCCATGGTGCGTGTTTGCACACGTCACCTCAGGCCCCGTCCCCTCCCTTCACCACTGTGTAAACGCGCCCTGTGGCTGTTCTAAGTTGAGAGATTAAGTCCCCTTGAATCCTAAGGGTCCCTAGGGTCACACTAGACCACTAGGTACCTCCAGTAAGCGCCACAGAGCTGCGTTGCAGAGAGGTGTAAAAAGGGGCTTGGCCTCAGAACACCTGTCTGCAGCGCAGCTCCCTGGCGCATACTGGAGATGCCTGTTGGGGGCGCGTTTGCAGAGTGCTGCATGGAGGGGGCATGGCCTCCGGGACGATGCCAGTCTTTTATTTATTTTATTTTTTTAAGAAGGGGGGCTGTGTGGTTCCCCTTCTTATTCTAATTTATTGGCCCTGATGACCCCATCCCCCAGGGCCTGTCTCCTAATTATATTTTTTTGACCCCAATCCCCAGGGCCGGCCACTGTTTTTTATTATTTTTAAAAAATATATATTTATAGACACACCTAGGACATGCTGGACAAACCGTACGTACCTATCACCATGCCGATTTGCGTGATATTCATTAAAAGGCGACTATGCATGCAATTAATCCACGTGGAATGTATTTACACCACTAGTGAAGCTCTGACATGTCTGATGCTCTACCGTGCCTAATCCCGGTAGACACCCTTGTCGTTTATTTATACAAACATGGGTAGCTATTGACGGGCACATTTAATACACATGCACACCAAGCCATTCAAAGGGGATTCGACAAAAATTCGACCAAAACTATGCAAGAAACCCCCCTCACAGTTAATAAAACACACATCCACTGCCGGATGTGTAATACTTTTTATTTTACTCTCTGGAAAGGGGACGAACATCACTTGCGAGTCACAGCGCGCTCCTGACAGAGCCCAATGCTGTGTTACACCCACCATTGCCTGCCGAGTGCCACACACCTCTGTATTGTATTCCACTAGCTAGTGCATATGCTATGACACTCTCTAGCCCATGTGCACTGTAACACCACCCCGTGAAAATGTCATGCCACACTTGTCTTCGCACGGGTTATATTGCCCCATCTAACGTGCCTTCCTCGATGCCTATGTTATAACGCACAGTGCTATGCCATACATATTACAATTTGGGATCCATATCTTTGTCACAGTGCATATGCAACGTTACACTCCCCAGCACATATTTTATATTACAACTTTAGAGACTAGTTAGGTTACACAACACTGCCCTGTGCATATTACACTCCAAGGCGCATATCGCATAGCACGCGCTAGTGCCTGTGCTATCTCGCGCTCTCCAATGAATCTGTCATTGCGCACAATGTATTGCATATTATATTTCACGCCTGGTTCATCTTATATCACACTTTTTGGTGCATAGTTTATACCATACACTATATCTAGTTTTCATTTTCAATCGTGCTCTCAGGACTATGTTCTATATAACACTGTGTTCACCTACCCTTTTCACGGGCATTACATTTTGCGATAGGGGGTGGAGGGTCAGGGGGTGTTTTTGCCAAGTGAGCCCGGAGTCACAGTCACTAACGTCTTCTTCTTCCTGAATAAAAGTGAGATTATGCTGCATACTTGTTCATATTTTAAGTAGTTTGCACAGACAAAATGTTTTAAAAACAATAAAGTTTCTAATACCCGCCTTCTCTGAACAGTTAGCTTGCTGCCCCATCCCCCTCCTCCCTATCCTCTGTTGTGTGAATCCATGGACTAGCCTCCTCCCTCCTGCCATGCATGGTCTGATGTGCTGCCACTGCCCTCAATTTAGTATGATGTACCAGTCCACTCCTCCTGCCCTCCATTGCCCAATTCTATGCCCCATCATTGACCTCCTGCTTAAACTCTGTGCTTAGCTTGCTGCCCCTATTCCCCTTCCCCCTGCCCTCCGATGTCTTTGTGCATGCCCCTGCTCCATCCTGTTTGCCCACCATGTCCCATGGACCTGCCACTCCTATCTACTCTGAGTGTTCTGTTGAGCTGCCACTCCCCTCCCACCTGCCTAGCATTGTCAGATGACTGTAACCTGTCCCTGCCACCTCCACCCTGCCTGTCCACATGCCATGCCTCTATCCTCTTCCTCCTGTCCTACATGGTCCATTGTACTGCCACACCCTTCTGCCCTCCCTGGTCTGTTGTGCTGCAACTGCTCCTCCTGCCTGCTTGTGTGGTCTGTTGTGAGGCCCCTTCCCCTGAACTTTCTTGTCTGTGCACAGGTCCTGACCCTCCCTTCTATCCTCCATCGTCCTTTGTACATGCCCCTGCACCCTCCTTCTTGCCCATCATAGCCATTGTGCTGCCACTAACCCTCCCACTTGCCATGCATGGTCTTCTGTGCTGCCATGGCCCCTCCCACCTTCCCTGTGTGGTCAGTTAGCTGCCCCTGACCCCCTCCCACCTTCCCTCCATGGTCTGTGTGTATGCCATCACAGTCTCACTGTTGCTCTTCATGTTGTGTCTTGCTTCTAGTGCCCATCCTGCCTGACCTCCATGGCTATCTTGCTGCTCCTGCCCCCTTGCCCCCAGCCCTCTGTTTACATGTGCAGACCCCTACTCCCTCCCTCCTGGCTTGTCTGTTCCATTGTAATGCCCCTGATCCGTCCCTCCTGCCCTTTATGGTCTGTTATGCTGCAGCCTTCTCTCCTGTCTGTCCATTATGGTCAGCTAGCTACCATTGCCTCTTGCCCCTCTGTTCTCTGTTGTCCATGTGCATGGTCCTGTCCCCTCCCTCTTGCTTTCTATGGATTGTTGTGCTGCACTCCCGTCCTGCATGCCCTGTGTGGTGTATTGTGCTGCTGCAAACCCTGATGCCTGCCCTGCAGGGTCAGTTTGGTGCACCTCTCCATGTCTCTCCTGTCCTCTGTTATCCAAGTCCATGTCCCTATCCAATTTCCTTTCATGATCCAATGTACCATACTTGCGAACATTTTGAACTTGGTAAGAGGGAGATTTTGAAAAAAAACTGGGGTATTGATTTTCCCCTTTGAGTTACATTGAAAAAGAGGATATTGTAGACAGGAGACAGATCAAATAAAGCCCATTTGAGCTTAAAAACATTGGACGTTTCCTGGCTGTATCGGGTCTGTTGGCATGTATGGTTGTACTACCATTGCCTCTTCCTTCTGCCCACATTGGTCTATTACATTGCCACAGCCTTGAAGGAGGGTAGATTTTGTATCACAGGGGGCCCCTGGCCCGTTCTGTCCACACCTGAAGTATGAGACCCTTGTCCTTGCCCTGCCAGCCGCATTTGTAGGCCGTATTAAATTGACCAGCGGGTCCTGTGTTGCTATATAATTATCCTGAGACATCCTTACCACTCAGCCAGCATAAAACCCCTGTGTAGGCCCTTCTGTTCAATATGTAGGCCTCTTTGTTAAATTGACCATAGCTCTGCAATTTTAGTGTATAGCAGTCTGAAGGCAGGTCTGCGAGGCCTTCTGCTCCAAACTAGTAGCCCCCACCCTACCCGAGTGCTCCGTGCTCGGTATCAAAGTTCAACATCCCCCTGAAGCTGTCGACATACAGTAGGCTGCATCCTGGACTGGTACTTGCTTCCTGGGCAGGTTTCCCGCTTTTAAGGAAGTGGCAACCGCAGAGCGTCAAGTTAGGAGAACTGAGGAGATTTTATACATGAATATATTGAATTCCTGTAGAATACCCATTATTTTCTGCTTGCTCTATGGAACTTACGATAAGCGATTGGCCTGAGAGACTGACCTTTTCACCCAGTCCATTGTCAGCATTAAGTGGGTAAATGACGAAATGTCTGGTAAAATCTGCAGACGAAGCTTTTGGGTAGCATACGTAGGTAGATGTAGCGTGCAAAGGAGCCCACAAAATGATATAAAAAGGGAGCACCCACAGATATCGACGGACAACCTCGCCGTCTGTATGTAGCTTAACAGGCTGTGCAGGTTTTCCCCAAGAACTGGGAGCTCTTGTCTTCCTTTGCTTAAAATGTCTTGCTCTGCTTTGCTTGAAGTATCTTATTCTATTTTACCTATATGAAATGTCATGTTATTTTTTAACCATTGTTCTCTTTACTTTTGCATTTAAAAGATGTTGTATTGTAATTGCAGGAATGCTTGCTCTAAGAGTAAATGTGAGTGTCCCTAGGTAACATTTTCCTTGGTGTAACTTGTTTCTCATGATGCATTTATAGATGTGTTTTCTCTCTCTCTCTGTCAGTCCATTAATTGAGATACAGAGAATATCATGACAGCTGTATGATTATCTGGATTCTGTATTTTGTACTTTATGTCTCTATTCTGCGGTTTCTTTGAAGTTGCATCTTCTCATTAAACTGCCATTGTATTCTGCCTCCAATTCCATGTCTCATATGTCTGTGTTCTTCATTTTTGGAGCAAGCGTTCCTAGGCACCCCGGCTCAAATTAAGGTGCCCCTTTTGTCCCTGACTCACTCTCCTGCTCAGTTCTGTGGTGGCTCCCGGGGCTCTGGGGACCGCCCCTAGCTTCCTTGACCCGTAATAGATCTTCCCTCCAACAGCCTCTCTTGCAAGTCCTGTATTGTTGGTTTGTTGCCCCTGCCCCCCTTTCCACTGCCCTCCATAGTCTGTTGTGCTTCCACGGCCCTTCCTGCCTGCTCAGTGTGGTTAAATTGTTGCCTTTGCACCCTCCTACCTGCCTTCAATTTTCAGAGTCCGTGCCCCTGGCCTCTGCCTCTCAACAGTATCCTAATGAACAACTAGATTGCTAACATTCTATATTTATTACAAAAGTGTGGAACGCCTGACATCATCTTAATGTAATCAAAACTGTAATACCTAGAGCATTCCTTTAGAAATTACATATATGAGAGGGTCTTATTGGCTTCAAAATTATGGTTAGTGCTCTAAAAGACTAAAATAAGGACATATTTTCTGAGTTTTCAAATAGCGACAAAGCACTTTTAAATTATTTGTTATCTTTATGTTTTTTTATCTAGTTGACAACTTGATTAAATGTTGCACTTAGGGGAGAGGATGTGGTGTTACTTCCAGAACTGCAGACTTTGCAACTGGGGAACCAGGTTGAAGTTTCTGCTTCAGCTCGACATTCTGTGATTCTGGTCAAATCACTTAGTCTCCCCATGTCTACAACCAAAATGAATTTGTTCTTGTGTGATGTAACCAATGCTCATGTAAAGCACTCCAATACCTGACAAGTCTGCACTATATAACACTGCAAAAACACAAAATAATAAGTGTTTTGCACACTTCTGTCATTGGGCTATATTTGGGCTATATCTGGGTGATTTTGGGCTACATTTGGGCTCTTTTCTCTCCGGTGGCCATCTTGGGAGATTTATTTGTTATGAAGTTTCCTAATTTCCTCATGTACTGCAGTCTCCTC
This sequence comes from Triturus cristatus, assembly GCF_964204655.1. NCBI lineage: Eukaryota > Metazoa > Chordata > Amphibia > Caudata > Salamandridae > Triturus > Triturus cristatus. The sequence continues at coordinate 2,620 of NW_028187862.1, read as the reverse complement.
AGTCGGAAATGCTTTCAGTTTTTTACTTTGATTCCATCATGAAGGTATTCAGATATGTCACACATTTGCCATAAATTCTGAATGTTAGCACTCTAGTTGCTCATTAGATCACTGTAGTAAAACTACTGTTCACCATGGAAGTCTGCTCCTGGTATTAAAAGTGTATGTTTCAGTCTGCATGTCAGAATTTTTTAATGAAATAGAAGAGGATTTGAGAAGTCACTCAAAATGTGCCCTCATTTTCTTTCTTCAGCATTAATCATAATTTCTATGGCAAAATGAACCCCCTCATTGTGTTCCTTTTTAAATTAAATGTTTTAAGTGTTACCAGTTTATTCCAATCAAGATGGCTTCAGGTGTGCCATACTTTTGTCATAATGAAGACAGTAAGTGCTCTAGTTGTTTTTAAGAACATTCTTGGACATTCTGTCATTGGGCTATACTTGGGCTACATCTGGGTGATATTTGGGCTACATTTGGGCTCTTTTGTCTCTGGTGGCCATCTTGGGAGACTTATTTGTTATGAAGTTTCCTAATTTCCTCATTTACTGCAGTCTCCTCAGTAGGAAATACTTTCAGTTTTTTACTTTGATTCCATCAAGAAGGCATTCAAATGTGTCACACATTTGCCATAAAATCAGAATGTTAGCACTCTTTTTGCTCATTAGATCACTGTAGTAAAGCTACTGCTCACCAGGGAAAACTGCTGCTGGTATTGAAAGTGCATGTTTCAGTCTGCATGTCAGAATTTTTTAATGAAATAGAAGAGGATTTGAGAAGTCACTCAAAATGTGCCCTAATTTTTCTTTCTGCAGCACTAATCATACTTTTTATGGAAAAATGAACCCCCTCATTTTGTTCCTTTTTAAATTAAATGTTTTAAGAGTTACCACTTTAATCCAAGCAAGATGGCTTCAGGTGTGCCATACATTTATCATAAGTAGGACGGTTAGCGCTCTAGTAGTTCTTTGGAACACTCTGGAAAGCTGCAGTAGAACACAAAGGAATCAACTGACAGTCTCTGCCCTTGTTGGATGTACATGTTTTACTGAGAATGTCAGACTTCATTCTCACATGACTGAGAAAGATAATGTGAATTTACAGAAAATAAGCTCTCAGTTTAGCTTATAGATCACCTTCCAAACCTCTGTGGTAAAAGCATGAGAAAATATTTTTCTCTCAATCATGATATCCCAGCAGAAGGCTTTTTCACACGGTGAAATCACCTTAGAACATACCACAATTCCTAAAATGAGTATGGTACCATCAACAAATGATTTATAATGTAACTAAAGTCTTAAAACCTTCTATTAACTGCAATGCTTTTTAATGAGGTGCTATCATGTATATTGGTCCCAAGATGGCTGCCAACACTTCTTGGATGAAGTGCTGACAGCCAATCAGATCTCAGGATGAGATGTGTGGTTAGGCTCCGCCCACATATATATATTGATTTAAATGCTATTTTCTCAGGAACTACTGAACAGATTTACACCAGACCTACAAAAGGCACTTCCTTGACCTGAGGACTACCTCTCTGCCAAATTTCAAGTAACTCTGTTCAGCCGTTCGGGCTGTAGCTGTGTCTAAAGGTCCTATGGAAAAATGCATGGGAAAAACGCGTTTTGGGACCCCCCTTTTTTCTCAGCCCCCGCTTGACGAATCCCCCCGAGACTTTCAGGGTAGGAGCGGAGCGTAGCGCCCCACCTATTTTGAAAATTTCGCGAGGATTCATCGACCGGCGCCAAAGTTATTCCAAATAGAATGTTGCGGATTTCCTATGGAAACAGGGTCCTAACTATAACTATCTACTGGCGACCGCCAGTAGATAATATATAGATATATATTATCTACTGGCGGTCGCCAGTAGATAGTTATAGTTACAACCTAGTTTCCATAGGAAATCTCAAAATTCTATTTTGAATAACTTTGGCGCCGGTTGATGAATCCTCGCGAAATTTTCAAAACTAATGGGGCGCTCCGCTCAGCTCCTACCCTGAAAGTCTCGGGATGATTCGTCAAGCGGGGGCCGAGAAAAAGGGGGGGTCCTAAAACGCGTTTTCCCCATGCATTTTTACATAGGACTTTACTCGCAGCTACAGCCCGAATGGCTGAACAGAATTACGTGAAATTTGGCAGAGAGGTAGCCATAAGGTCAAGGAAGTGCCTTTTGCAGGTCTGGTGTAAAACTGTTCAGTATTTCCTGAGAAAATAGCATTTAAAAGCATATCAATATCTATACGCGCGCACCGTGCGCGCACTGTGCGCGCACCCTGCCGTGCGCACGCGCAATTCTGATTGGTTGTTAGAAATCGGTAAACATTCGAATCGGTCGAAACCAGGAAGTGTCGGCCGCCATTTTGTCTCTCGCAGTCTGAGGGGGTGAAAAAAAAAGGTGGAGAACGTGAAAAGGGGGCAGAGTTCCTGACCCCCTAGCCTTGGTCAGGGGGTCACAGAAGGACCCCCAAGGGAGAAAAAAACATTTTTTTTTTTTTAAATCGTGAGGTGTGCGCACCGCGTGCGCACGGCACGCACTGCGAACCGTGGCTGCTCGGTGCACGAAGCGCACTGCGCGCCCACAGCGCGCGCACGGTGCGCGCACCTCGCGATTTAAAAAAAA